>NW_006204388.1:826577-826813 GCF_000334495.1 Tupaia belangeri chinensis
CGCCACTCCCCCCCAAAGAAAAAAAAAAAAAAAAAAAAAAAAAAACTCTCCAAAAAAAGAAAAAATAGTTAATGTAAATTGTGTATTGTGTAAAAACTACATAGATTTTAAAAATGTTTTGCACCAAAATTAATTAGTACTTTAATCTTTTCACAAACATTTAAATATTTTTTTAAATATATTTATTTCTTGCAAAGAGAGAGAGATAAGTAAAGAGAGATAGAGACAAGGAGAGG
>NW_006204388.1:826831-836312 GCF_000334495.1 Tupaia belangeri chinensis
CCCCGAACAAGGGTCATGACATTGCAGTTGAGCCTCAGTCTCAACCACCTTTGGATCACAGTTATCCACAGGCCTGGGATGTGCCTGCATACTCAGGGAGATATAGAAACATGAACCAGGAACCTGACAATGTGTGTCAGCCTTGCAGATCATCATGTGTTTTACTATTGTACTACCATCCAGCCCATTTCCACAAACTTTTTGAAGCCCCTTCATACACACTTGTATGAGAAAACTTCACAAAGTTTATCTTGGTGTGAAAAAAAGAATTGAAATCTATGCACAATTTTTATTATAAGATGTATTTTCCATGAACTTACTAAAGTCTCCCTGAACGTGTGGAGAGAAAATAGTAATTTTCCATGTACTCACCAACTGGTACAGCATAAGTTCTAACAAACCAAAACACAAATGGAGTAAGGTTGATTTTGAAAGAAATCTACAGAATAGAGAATCTCAGTCATTCTGCCCACATGTAAACATGGTTTAGCAAGTCTCCACTAATCTAGAGATGAGATCTTGAAGGAACCATCAAATGAGGCAGAATGTCTAGGGTTAAGGGCAAAGGTGAAGGAAGGGAGGAGGAATAACTGTGGAAGTAGGGAAGATAAGGACAGATGAAAATTGTAAATCAATTCAGTGTTGCAGAAGAAGTAAAATAAATCCTAAAATGATGTCAGGAATTTGAAAGGAAAGGAAAGGGAAGACACAGAATGAGAAAAAAATAAATGAACTTCAAGGAGAGGTTGTAAAGAAAGATCTTTCACAGCTATAACAACTATTTTCTCTGAAGTAGGCAAAGTAATCTGCTTGGGATAAAATGTGCAACATAAAGTACAAAGTTGAAAAAGTAGTGAAAAATATAACATCATAGGAAACAGGCAGGGATCTGTAAAGATTTGCTAGAAAATACTGAGTCCAACAGAGGTTAAGAATCATAAATATACAAGCAGGCAATCAATGTGGTTTATGATTTGTTCCAGTATTATTCAGTTCCTTGTTTCAGAATCAGAACAAATGATTAGGTTATTCTCAAACTGAGGATTAGAATAATGAAATGAGAAGAAGGTCACAGAATGGAGGGAATTAAGAGCATCAGTGAGAGAGGATTTTAACAGAATGACCATGAGTTGTCAGTTGGATTGAATAAAGAAATGAAGACAAAGAAGGCTTATTGATCAAAAACATATGAAGCCCTGAAATAAAAAGAATCAATGAGAATGAGTCACTCACCTAAATAAAACCTCTCTAAGAGCATTATGCAGCATGAAAGATAAAGCTCAACTTATCTCTCTGAACATACAAGACTTTCCATAATTTTGCCTATTCCAAAGCTCACTTCTCATTTCTACAAGTGCCTCCAGGCATTCTGTACAGTATACAGAACAACTGTGCTTTCCTCTCTTCATGTTACTGCCATTCTTTCTGAAGGGTTCCTCTTCTTGGATCTTCATTACCTAATGAACTTCTTAATCTTTGATACCCATTGCAAGCATATCCTCCTTATTAAATTTCTTGTGGTAATTTATCTGCAAAAAAAAAAAAATCTCTGCCAAAAATTTCCCCCACCCCTATATACTCATAACATTACTGTTATCAAACACCCTATCTATATCCCAGAAATGTGAATGAGACTTTCTCAGTCACTCCTGCTCATCTCAGCCACCACCTGAATGTAGGTGGAACCCATTCAACCCAAAGAATTGTAATAATAATAAATCATTTCTATCTTAAGACACTAAGTTTTGGGATTTAGTTATACAGTTAAAAATACATCAGGACCAGCAGTTAGCGTAATGGCTATGTTGCTGGACTCCCACGTAGTTGACCGTGATTCAAGTCCCGGACCTGGCGGCTTAAACTCACGCCAGGCGCTTGTGTGTGCGTGCCTAAGATCCCGAGAGGAGAATGGAGGAGAAGGGATTGCAGCATGGCCATCCCCCCAGGAGATGATTTCTCACTTTCTGTCTCTCTGTCTCTGTCTCTGGCGAGTGTACACGCCCTATAGCAAAAACCTCTCAAAAAAATATATGTATCTCCCATTTTCAAATCAAATGCAAATACTCAAGCTTCCTATCACCTACTGCACATATATCTCTTATTATTTTAATTATCACACAAGGATTGCAGGCTTGTTTGTTTGTTTGTTTTACTTCATTTAACCTATCTGCCCCCACCCTATTTTTTTAAGATTCTTGAGATAAAGGATGATATTTCTGTGGTAGGATGTGTGTGTGTGTGTGTGTGTGTGTGTGTGTGTGTGTGTGTTTGTGTATGTGTGTATCTTAAATCCTAGGATACAACATAATATTAAATAATTTATTTGAATTAAGTTAAATATAAATTGAGTTAGTGGAGGGAAGGAAAAAGAGTTATGTTAAGTTCAATCCTTGCAATTTATAGTTAACTGTCTCACAAATAGAGCAGTTCTCAAATTGATGTGAAAACATGTTTGAAGTGAAGTTGTCTCAAGTATAGTCTAGGAATTGAGATGCATCATTGAGGATATAGATTTATGACCTGCTACAATTTCAGCATTTGTATAGAATTAAATATGGTGATCCTGAATGGGAAGAGATTGTGAATTTTAGAAAAGGGGAGGCTGTGAGTTATGATTTAGTAATAACAACATTCTTAAACAGTGGACAATCAAGAAGATTTAAGAACTCTCAGAGAGGTGAAGGGAGACTATGGATGAAAATGAAGTATAGTCTAGGAAATTAGGTGAATCATTGAGGATGTAGATTTGTGGGTTAGTACGTGTATAAATCAGATCATCCCTCTTTCTTCACTTTCAGATGTTTTTGATAGCTCCCTATGTCCTACAAAAGTCAAGTCAAACTCTTTAGCATCTGATACTCACAGTCTTTTCCTGAATTGCCTTCCCAATACTACTCTACACTAGGAGGAATATTACCTTCTCCTTCTAATATCCTATGTTGCTCTGCTCTTTTCCATACCTTTCTTAGCTCTTTAAATATTATAATTAAATTTAAAAAATATGTTTGAAATGCTAAAAGTTATAGCCAGTTTTTAAGATGAATCAATTATTGGTTCAGAAGCTACCACAGTTGATTCCAAACAAATTCCTGAGTTTGTACTAGGCCACATATCTACATCCTCAGTGATTCATCTCAGTTCCTAGACTATACTTTCCTTCCACTCACAGCTGCTTCCCCTCACTTCTCCTCTGTCCTGCTTCAACTCCAAGGCCCAGCTCACATGTAATTTCCCCTATACGTAGTCCCAACGTGACACAGATTTCTTCATCTGTTTTCCCACAGGACTGTATATACAAACCTATCTAGCCTTTATAACAACTACAGTATACTGATTAATTTAGTTATCTATCTTCCCAGCAAGACTCAGCTTCTCCTCAAAGGCAGGGATAGAGAAATATTTATTTTGACATTAGTAGTTCCTAGCATAGTCCCTTGAACATTACAAGTACATGTAAGTTGCTTAATAAGTGTCTATTATGTAAACAAACCAATGAAGAAACTATGTAACTTGAATAATGCCTGCTATGCATTATTTTCATAGTAATTAAATACCAATATTTCACATATATGTATGTGTGTGTGTAAATATACATATATCTTAAATGTAAACATTAATTTAAAATAGATTTATTTCTGAATACCTTTCCCAACACTGAAATTCTATGATCTTACTGTGAACTGGGCTAAAGCATTTGTTCAAATAGGCACACAGTATTAGAATCTGGTCTGGGATAGATTAAATTTGTGGAGTAGGATCCAGTGGGTCATCTAGGATGTATTTCCCACTTATTTTATCATATTAACTTTAATAAATTTTATTTCATATATTTCATATTTTTCAATTAAACAAAACTGAATTATATGCAATAGTTGAACTTTTCAAAATGGTAACATGATGAAAAAAGTATTTTCTTCTACAACCTTGTCAGACTGAGTGACATGTGAGTACTCAGCACTAAGCATCTGTTAGGGAAATCTTATTACTCTGTGTCTGTCACTAGAAAATTGGAACAAATGTTGCAAGACCTACATACTTAAAATGTTATGATGTGTTTTTAAAACTGCTTTCCACAGAAGGCTCTTTATTTTATTAGAAAATTATTAGCAAACAAGGCTTGTTTAATGGCTTTCAAAGTATAAGCATATTTCATGTAAAAATTGTACCACTTTCAACTGCTTATTTGTGTGAGAAATCTGTCAGGCCCTGGTGCCCGAGAAAATAGGGTACCATGGCAGAAGATTTCTTGCTGAAGGATATAATGCATGCTCAATTAAACCAATACAGTGTGGGTAATGGTCTGATTTCAACTTAGGAAGAACTGTCAGCTTTCTGTTCTGAGACAGGGATTTGCTAAAACCTGGACTTTTTGGTGTATTCCACGCAACCTATGAGGCAAGCTCTGAACTTACAGTTCTGAGAAAGTTGGGATCTTATTTTATCTTTTATCTCCTTCTAACATTCAAAAATTCCTGGAAATATTACGCTCTCCTTCTGATATGCTATATATCTCTGCTCACTTTCCATACAATTCTTAGCTTTTTACATATTGTAACTAACAGTTAAAGATAATATGTGTGAAATGCTAAAAATTACAGCCAATCAGATGAATCAATTGTTAGTTGAGGTGTTACTTGAGAAAATTTTTCATACACACACACACACAAACATATATAATATATACATATATATTTCATACATATAAAATACACATGTAAACATATAAAATATATTTATAGGGAACCAGCAGTTAGCGTAATGGCTATGTCACTGGACTCCCACATAGTCGACCGCGGGTCACGTTCCGGACCTGGTGGCTTAAAACTCACGCCGGGCGCATGTGCGTGCGTGCCCAAGATCCCGAGAGGAGAATGGAGGAGAAGGGATTGCGGCGTGACCATCCCCCCTGGGGGGGTGATTTCTCACTTTCTGTCTCTATGTCTCTCTCTGTCTGTCTGGCGAGCACATGCACACTATAGTGAAAAAAACCTCTCCAAAAATAAAAAAATATATATATATTTATAAAATCTACACATGCCACAAAATGAATATGGTGGAAAATTTCAATGTCCCTTTTATAGTCTGTAATATTTAAAACATTTATAACAATTCTGCTTCTCTGAACAAGGAGAGATCAGACACAAAAGTAGTACATGCTAAGTTTTTCTCAAAAAATTAAGGACAATAAATATATAACATTTAAGATACCTATTGTTGTGTATATTCTAGGAAAAGATAACTTCCATACATGAATTTCCCATCATGACAAAACAATATTGTATGTTACTAAGCTGCCATCTACTGGAATTGTTCACCCAGTACACAATATTATTTTATAGACTTGCCTTTTACAATAAATACAAGATTTTTCTTTCCAGCTGTTTCTTGACATTTTTTCATTCTCTTGGACTAGCAGTGTATGCTCCTAAAAAACAGGAAAAATTGTTTCAACTAATTATAGTCCTAGCAAAGCTTTTCACATCATTTAAGACTTAGATTGATTATGCACAGTGCCATGAAGACGTGTCAGTTTGAGACAAGAAGAGGTTTAGAGAGGCTTACACTTTGCAGAGTGCCACCTGTCTCCAAAGGGCACATTCATTAAAAAGCTCCAGCTGCAAGTTGTGGGAGCAAAACAGCATAATGAAGTCCTTTGCCTCCTTGTGCACCTTTTGATTAATAACATCCTCCTTCAGTTCTAACAGATTGTACACCAATGTTTGCAACAAGAAACCTGCAATACCAGCTGACTTTTCTATTTTTCTCTGACTAGAGTAAATTGCCAATTATCTGTGACTAGAATCAAAATAATTAACAAAAATAAGGTATTTCTGGCATAATCTACTTTTAAAAGAAAAGAACAACTAATAATCCAAGTGAATGATATTTATTTGATAAACAATGTTTAATACATGTAATATAGGACAGAGAATATTACATATATTAAACATTGTTTATCAAATAAATACACATAGAATTGCAATTAATAGCTATACTGGTAACCTGAAGTCACTGTAAAATTTCAAGTTGTCTCCTGAATTATAAAAATGGAGGGGAACTGGCATTTATCAAATACCATTTACTAGACATTTTCATAGGCATTATTACATATTATCTGCTTAATAGCCTGGTCAAGTAAATATAGTTATTTTCGTTATACTGCTGAATGTGTTTGAGGGTTGGAGCAATATTAATAGTCAACATGTATTGACTGTTTTCTATTTCCTGACATTGCTTTTGTTAGCTGAGAGGGGTTTCCACAATTAATTCTCATAACAACACTATAGAGCAGATGCTATCATTACCTTTATTTTACTCTAACGTGGCCCTGAGAAGCTTATTTTATTATAGGTGGCTCAAAGCACAGAAATAATATGCAGTAGAACCTGGATTTGAACCCAAGCGAACTGGTTCCAATGCCCATACCCATTAAGCCCAACATTATATGATGGGACTTCAAAAAGTTCACAGAAAAATAAAATTGAAGTAAGAGGTTATTTTGGTGTAGAAAATCTTGAAATTCATGCATTTTTTTATAATGTTCCATGAACTTTTTGAGGATCCTATTATCCCCATTTTGCTTTGATAAAACTGAGGTTTGGAAAATAATAAAAATAATCACAGCAAACATTTACATGGTACTTACTATGTGCTAGATACTCTTCATGCAGTTTTGTAAAGTTCTTAAATTTTTTTAAATTCATGATAGCATATGTGTATAGCCTAGAAAGAGAGGCACCCTTGACAAGGTCTTGTCATGCCATTATTCCCTTCCTGCAGCCGTCCAGCTCATCAGCATCTTGGGCATGTGCCCATGCACCCAATGTGCTTCCAGGCTAACTCAGAGGTCTAAACCTACAATCGGTCATGCAGTTTCCAGTACTTCAGAGCAGTGCAATGTGCCATCAGGCTTGGTCATACAAGGAGTGTTAAACATAATACTTATTCAATATTAACAATAACAATGTGATGCATTATTGTTCCTAATATACATGAGGAAAGAGAAAGAGAACCATGACCAAGATTGTGAAGCTAGCAGGAAACAGAGTAAGGATTATAGTTATGAATGCTCATGATTTTAACCACTACTGTAATCTGTGAAAGAATTTAAAGAAGTCGTTCTTTGTTTATTGCAACAAAAGTCTGCAACATGCCTTAATTATAATAGTATTCACCACAATCAAATATTTTGTTGATAGCAAGTAAAATAATTATGCACATTTAGTAGATTGGATGGGCTCAAACACATTGGTCAGGCTTGTACACAATTTCGCTAATGGTAAAAATAAAATATCTCTCTTCATTTGTTTTACAAATATTAAACACTGTATTCCAGGTACTGGGGTTAGGAAAATTAAGTTTATTCCCTATCCATGGGGAATTGAAGATATATGAAAATAAACAGGCAATTATCACATACAGGGGTAATTGCTAAAATGTAATTTTGCTGTCTATGTCTAAACCAAAGCAACAAAACACTATAGTTAACTGGCTGGATAGCCCCCAAAAAGGTCACATACAGGTTAAAGCTGGTAAAATAAAAGGAAAGGATAATAACATTCCTTCAAAGCATAAAGAGTAAGATACTTAAAATATTGTCATAATAGTTACAGTATTATTTATTTCTTTTTCTCCTCTAATTGCCAGAGGGCACATGTACTTACCAGAGAGAAACAGAAAGAGAGATAAAGCACTCCACAATGGAGCATGGTCATTCCTCAATCCCTTCTCCTCCATTTTTCCATTCTGTTGAGATTCTGAGTACACATGCACATATGCCTGACATGTCTTTCAACCCTCCAGGGCCAGGGCCGAACCATGGCTAGGCATGTGAGATCTGGCTCCCCTCAACCACTAGGCTATGAGGCTAGCCTGCAATCTATTTAAAATCTTAATAATGTTATGTGTGAACTAAAGCAGATTGCAAAATAGTTCTATGATATGGATAGTCCTTGTTTCACATCTGGTATTTTATCTCTGAGAACTATTTCTAGTCAGTTCACCTTGTCCTGAAGGAGCTTGCCTTGTCCCACGTTCCCAGGCTCTCCCAATCTAACTCATACCAAATTCCAGCTACAATATTAATCAGAATTCTTGGTTGCAAGTGTCAGAAAAAAACAGTTCAGTTTAGTTTAAGCAAAGAGAATAGGCTGACTTGGATTAAGTGACAGGAAAGTTTGAGGGAAACTTGTTTCAGACAGGGCTTCAAATGTTATACTCAGTGTTCACTTTCTCTTCTACTTCATATCTCTCTTCTCTCTAATTCTCTCCACTTACCAGCTTTTGTTGCCAGCACTTGATTTCTTTGGCGGGTAAGCTCTCTTTATAAAATTATATGTACCAGCTTAGGCTCCAATGCAGAGAGAACTTCTCTCTCCCAGTGTTCCTAAATGAATCCTAGAGAATATCTGATTAGTCTTTCCAGGTTCATATATTCATCCATTAGGCAATCATCATGACCAAATAAGCTAACAAACAGGATTAAATTATTAAGTCAGACACAGAAATGAGAAATAGCATCAAGCTTAACTAATAATTTCAAGAGTATAGACAACCAAGAAACAAAGAAGAGATAAAGGTTTAGAACATTCTGTGTGACTTGTCAGGTCCTTTCTATCTACTGATCCAGGATAACAGATGAGGTCTCTGTGAGGTTTTACAGATTATTATTTCAAAAAGTGGAAGCATGTAATTTATAAAACATCTTCATTTTATACCCCTCTGGGTTGTAAATGACATTACGTAACATTCTCTGGGGAAGCCATGTCATATAAATCAAGATTCCATAATTATTTACTCTAAGTAATTCTTACCTAGGGAGATCCTGCTAAGGGCATTCTGTAGAAAGTTCCCTTTCTCCTGTCTAAATCATTACTCTATTTATCTGGATGTCTAGTTGACAACATGATTGGACCAGGTTACCTTTCTTCTCTCTTTTCCCTAGTGGTATCTCTCTAAGAAAGGAAGTGAATGGTCTACAAGCCATAGGTTGGCTTCTGTACTCCTTTCTTCTTTTCAGGAAACTGGACATTTTGATTGGACAGCCTGGGCAAAGCATCTGGAACTGTGCTTGACTGACAGGTCTCAGGAAGCACCCGTAGTATGTGGTGGCAATAGGAAAGCACATTAAGCAGAAATACAGTGCCACTACTCGTATTTACTATACTATCCCTTTCTAAACAAGAGACTTTAAAAAGTTCTAATGATGCCATAACTTACCTATTCCCAAACTTTGTCTATTTCTCTCTAGTTTCTAGGTGTGAAAAACTCTCCAGCTATGCTCTGTGGCTCACACAATACAGGAAAAGAACAAATAATGCTAGCAAAAAATATAAACAACTAGGTCACATCTTGGACCCCATACGAAAGAGAACCAAAGGAATGCTTATCAAGGCCTCACAAGTAACCTTTAAACGGAGAAAGAATATTCCAAGTAGGTGTTTTCCATCTTAGTCTCATGGCCTTGCATCTATTTCCCTAC
>NW_006204388.1:836327-888244 GCF_000334495.1 Tupaia belangeri chinensis
ACAAAAATATGAAATTCTAACACAGCAACTGAATTTTTTTAACAGGCAGAGGGCACAAACAACTATCCTACTGAGCTAATAATCCAGCAAGCACGTTTTGTTTGGCCAAAAAAGCATTTATTTTTAGGTTGTATTTGAATGTCCTTGAATAGCTCATCATAATCTCCTTCATTCCCTAGTGTCTTCCTTAAACAGTCTTGTTTCATTCATTTACTGCCTGGCCTGGTAAACATTTATCTTTTTAGCCCCTAATTTAAGACTTGATTCCAGTTAAACTGAAAATCCCCTTATTAGAATATAAACTTAAAATTATTTTAGCTTCTTAAACTAATGTGAAAGTGTTTCTCAAACTCTTTTTCATTCACGTAAAGAGGGGGAAAAAAGAGATTTTTTGCTTTCTTTTAGTTTTATTGCAGGGTGTGCATGCTCCTAGGGAAGAAGTGGTAGAAAGTGAGAAATCATCCCCCCCCCGGGGGGGGGTTATGGCCACACTGCAAGCCATTCTTCATTCTCCTCTCATGTTTATGAGTGCCAAAAGCCTAGTGTGTTTTTTAAGCCACTGGGTCTGGGACTTGAACACCATAATCAAACATGTGGGATCCAGCCACCTTAATACCATACCACTGGATGGCCCCCAGAAGGGTTTTTTAAAGAAGGTAAAACTGAAGGAATAACACAATGGGGATCAGGGTGAGGCAGGTTCCTAAGGCTCATTTAAGAAGGCTCTCACTCTTGGGTGATACCTTTAGGGTTAGCATTTGAGAGAAAATATCTCCTTAAATTTCATTCCATATGTGTCTTGTTTGCCTTACTCTTGTCCCAACCCTTAAAGGATAAAGTTTAACTAGATCTGGTTTCTGTTATTTGCAGTAAAATAATCTGAATGCACTTCTTTTCCCCACCCACAAACTAGGGAAGTTGTTCACCCTGGGAACACCCATAATATCCTGACCGTGCCTATATTACTTTTACGGCACTATTTGCTATTTACACATCCATATCCATCAGGAGTCTGTATGCTCCTTAAAGACAAAGACTGTGATATAATCCTCTTTGTATCTGCAGTATCAAGTCTGTACGTGTGGAGTGAATGAGTAAGATACTGGCTGAATGAGTGTGCTGTTAGCATCAAGCATCTAGGTATTATGACATGGAATATCCATGAAGTCCTGAGTCAGCTATTTTTCTTTCTTCTTTTTCTTTCTTTTTTTTTTTTTTTTTTTTTGCCATAGATTGATCATACATTCCAGTAAGCTTTTATTCTAATTATAATATGGTTTTTTCCTCATTCATGTAATCACTGTATTATTCCAGTTTTCTTTTTTTTAACATATATTTTCAAAAGAGCACTGCAGTAGATTTGCACCTAACATCTTATATGTGGTTTGCCTTTCAGTCTCTAGTATGTCCAAACTCCTTGACCCAATTAGACTTTTCCACTCCTACATGGCTAATACTATAATTAATTTATAAAGAATTCTGAAATACCAGCTGCAAAAACTTTCCTATTCATGACTTCTACAAAATGAAAAGAGCATTTAACTTATGGGAGTTACAAAGGGTGTGTGTATGTGTGTAGTCATAGCTTGTAATCCACTGAATTTTCAAGAATGTCATATTGTGGGGCTGGCAAGTGGCATGATGGTTAAGGGCACTGGACTACCACATGACCAACCGTGGTTTGAGTCCCAGACCTGGTGGCTTGCTTTATTTTCTCTCTGTCTCACTCTATCCCTTTCTGGTCAAATTAAAATAAATAAATGTATAAATAAAGGTAAATAAAATATTTCTAAAAAATGACAAATGTAGGGACCAGCAGTTAGCGTAATGGCTAGGTCGCTGGACTCCCATGTAGTCGACTGCAGTTTGCGTCCCAGACCCGGTGGCTTAAAACTCACGCTGGGCACGTGTGTGTGCATGCCTAAGATCCCAAGAGGAGAATGGAGGAGAAGGGATTGCGGTGTGGCCATCCCCGCTGGGGGGTGATTTCTCACTTTCTGTCTCTCTCTGTCTGTCTGGCAAGTGCACACACTCTATAGCAAAAAACTCTCAAAAAAAAATGAGGGAACCAGCAGTTAGCGTAATGGCTATGTCGCTGGACTCCCATGTAGTCGACTGCGGTTCGCATCCCGGAGCCGGTGGCTTAAAACTCACGCCGGGCGCGTGTGCGTGTGTGCCCAAGATCCCAAGAGGAGAACAAAGGAGAAGGAATTGCGGCGTGACCCTCCCCCCAGGGGGTGATTTCTCGCTTTCTGTCTTTCTGTCTCTGTCTGTCTGGTGAGCGCACGCTCCCTATAGTGAAAAAAACCTCTCAAAAAAAAAATGACAAATGTAAAATGCACTAAGTAAACAATGTTTAGTAATTTCTTGTCATTTATTTCCATATATTTATTTTAAATTGTAGAAAGAAATGTGTGACAAAATATTCTCAGCAGTGTATACATAATGTGATACTTGAATGTCTATGAATAGCCACATATATACCGAGCCCCAAAATAAACTGCATTTTTTAAAAAAGAAAACCAAAGAAGAAAGAGATGGAGAGAATTGAGGAATTTCCCAATGCCTTAAGAAAGCATCAGTCATGGTGGCTACCTTTTGGAGTATTTGCTCATTTAAAAGCTATAGTTTGCAAAATTTTCAAATGGCTCCCAAGATTCCCACTCTTGGCCTACATGCTCTGTATTATACACTGTGCTTGAGTGTGGGAAGGATCTTTGAATGTGATATATCATTCTTCTGATTAAGTTACACAACAAAAGAATAATTTTTTCTTGTAATTATATCATATAAGACAGTATAGAAACAGTACTAGTAGCAACAACAGCAGCAATGGTATAGAGAAATCCTCCTGCTGGCTTTGGAGAAGTAAGCTCCATGTTCTGAGAAGGCCATTTAGGACCTGAAGGCACTCTCTAGGAGCCAAGGAAAACTCCCTGGACAACATCTTGCAAGAATATAGGGACCTCGGTCTTATAGCTGCAAAGAACTGAATTCTACTGACAACAAGAATAAGATCAGAAGAGGATCCTTCAGATGAGATTGCAACTCCACTTTGCTGCCTGGTAAGACCCTAAGCAGAGGATCTAACTAAGCTATTCCCATTCTTCTCACCCACAGAAACTGAGAGATAATAAATACGTGTTGTTTTAAACTGTTACATTTGTGGTCATTTATACCATGAGAGATAATAAATATTTGTTATTTTAAACTGTTATATTTGTGGTAATTTCTACCACAGCACTGAAAAACCAGTAGAAGGACTGTTTTTTCTTCTTTCTTTTTCTCTTTTCTTTTCTGTGGGTGCCTCCTAGCAGTAAGGTTATACATCACATCATTCCTCTGAACACCTGACACAAATGATTGGATTAGAGGTGCACACCGGACTCAAGCTAGGGCAAGTAGTCTTTTGTCTGGAGATTTGAATTTGGTCTATGTGATTGATTCCAGTTGGGAACCTCATGAAAAGAAAAGAGATAGAAACTTGGACACTTTAGCAACATTATCATCTGTCCAGGGCTTCCCTTAAGGTATTACAAACATTGGGGAAACATCTGGGTATGAAGAAATGTAGTGGAGCAGGAGCTAGCTCTGTATAGCAACATTACAATAGTACTTGTAGTTACAAAAGGCATGAACCCACATGAGGTGTAATGATTTACTAATACACCTTTAAAGAAAGGAAAAGATACTAACATAGCTGTTTCTTTTTTTTTTCTTTTTAAGAGTTTTTTTTGTGGGTTTTTTTTTTCTTTGTTTGTTTGCTATAGGGCAGGCGTGCTTGCTGGAGAGACAGAGAGACAGAAAGTGAGAAATCACCTCCCCCCCAAGGAAGGATGACCACACCATAATCCCTACTTCCTTCTCCATTCTCCTCTCAGGATTTTTTAGCATACATGCACATGTGCCCAACATGAGTTTGAAGTGTCTGGGTCCAGGACTTGAACCACAGTCAACCCTGTGGGAGTCCAGCAAAATAACCATTATGTAATCTGCTGGTCCCCATAGCTGTTTATTTTCTAATGAGTGCACATGAAAAATTTTCAGTTTCCAAGAAACACATATCTGTGTTATTTATTTTTAAAGATACCATTCCTAGCTAATTTTGTATCTCCCACTTCAAGAAAAAAGATAGCAAGGCTATTTTTATTTTCAATACCATGGCTCTTTAGATTCTTTTTTAATTGAAGCATATAGAACTCCCTGCCTTTGCAGTTTCTCAATTCCATTTAAGTTAATGTTGATTACATTATTACTTATATCACAGAGACATTCATTGTGTTGCCTTTGATTACTGGCTTCTAATAACTTTATGTTTTTGCTAGAGTGCACATGCTTGACCAAAAAAAAAAAAAAGAAGAAAAAAAGAAAAAGGAGAAAGCACACACATCTATGGAGACTGGTCACATTGCAACCCCTTCTCTTCTATTTCTTCCTCCTTTGGGGATTTTGGGCATGCATGTACATGTGCCTGGCAAGTTTCATCAAGCCCTCAGGTCTGGGACTTGAATTGCTAAGTCAGGCAGTAAGCTATTGTTTATTTTATGGTCATGTTAATTATATTATTTGGAATTTTACAGCATTTACTTATAGAATTTACAGCATTGACTAAAACATCTTCTCTTGAACCACATAGGCCTTATTCACTACATTTCTAGAATGTGATCCTTTCAATGCTGATTGCAACGCTGCCTTCCACACCAGTTACCAACAGTAAGGAACAGGAGACACAAGCAGATCAAGAAGAGCAGCCTCATTTAGGCAAACAACATGCACCACTTGTTCCACAAGGTTTAACATCAAGGCTTCAGAACAGGATGTCACCATGTTGATTAAAGACAAAGAAGAACACCATTCAAAATGGCCCACTGGCTCTGTGTTGCTACAGTCTGGAAAGCCCTGAGGGAGGCAAGTACGGCTATGACAAGGACTACCTAGCATGTGGTGTGGAGTTTGGGGCTGGGTATTATGACAGCCCCGGTGCCAGCGGAAACAAAGTAGAGGCAGGAATCATAGGATAAAAGACACCTGCAACTACCCATGCCTTACTTGGATGCTTTCCCCTATATATGGCTCCTTAGTCAGAACACAGGGGAATATCTATACCTGGGTTCACACAGGTGGCTCCAATTCAATGATGAACAGGGGTCAGTGGGTAGCCCAGAGCCCTGAACTTACCCTGTGTTGGATGTTAGTGACAATCACCTTCAAATCAGTGAACAAACATCATCCTGGCAGGCCAAACCTGTGCAATTCCATGGAAAAGAAATACTACTCTCTGCAGCAAAAGCTTTGACTTGACAAATTGTGTTCCAAAAACTGGCACAGCCATGCTACACCACCCCATAGGTTCAACTCTTGGAATACCTGGTGGACCACAAGCACAGTGAATCAGCCAAATGGCTGGGAAGGCCCTAAAGGGGAGAAACGAGGAGTGAGGTCAGTAAGGTCCCATCTAAGTTTATAGAGTATCCCACTCAGAAGGTCCCACTGACCTCAGCAGTCCCATTAGTTACCACCTGGGAGGTGATCGATCACTTCAGGGTCCCTAATATTAAGAACTCACATGGAACTAGGTCCCATAAATGCCAGATCCCAGACACACTAAGGGACTTAGAACATTTCAAAGAAGGTTCTCCAAAGTGTGGCCAAGGGCAAGGAGCCCTGCCTGCCTAGATCTAGCAGCAGCATTTATTCACACTCTCTTGTAAACGAAGTGGCAGAAAAGCTGGTCTGAAGAAAGAAAAGAATGGCATATTAACAGAGTGAGTCCAGCA
Organism: Tupaia belangeri chinensis; assembly: GCF_000334495.1. Classification (NCBI taxonomy): domain Eukaryota; kingdom Metazoa; phylum Chordata; class Mammalia; order Scandentia; family Tupaiidae; genus Tupaia; species Tupaia belangeri. Next base: position 842,105 of record NW_006204388.1, read on the forward strand.
AGAGACAGAGTAAGCACACTGTTTGGATGAAAGAGAGCTTCTTTTAGACTTTCTGAATCTGGATTGTCCTTTTGCCTTGGCATTCCACCTAACACTTTCCTTCTCTTTGTAACATATCCCCTCACTTTTTTTTTGGGGGGGGGGAGGTTAAGCCATTTTATTTTGATTTTTGTTACCTGCAAGTAGAGAGAGAGCACTAATATCCAGTGCCAGGTTCTTAGCTATTTAGGTTTAGAAACTCAACTTTACCATTTCTACCAGAACTAATTAACCTCTTGGTGTCCAACAAGTTAAGAAGATGGGTAAGAAACTGATAGGCACCATGGAATGCCATTTCATCAATCTACAAAGAGCTTAATCTAGAAAGATAATTTGTATGGATAATTGGCTCTAGGCATTTCATTATGACAGGTTAAGTGTACCCAGAAGGAGAAACAAAATTATCAATAAGAGAGTTGTTTGGTAAGTATACAATTAGAATAAACAGAATGGGTAGTTTTCAGGGGCTTTTCTTTCAAATTAGGATAGTTGAAAGAAATTCCTTCTCTACTTTAAAATATTTCTCTTTGAAAAATATTCAAATATTGCTTCTGGACATTACCAGAATATTCTTATATTCTTTTGCTCACTGTTATCCTAGACTTACTGTAGAGGATTTTTCTGTTGACATATAAGTCTCGCAAAAAAGTTTTGCTGATTACAGAGGGCTAACTTTTGTTACAGCAACTGTGTTCATTTACTATCTCTAGCATCTTTCCCCCATTCTGTCCCTTTCCATTCACTACTCCCCACTCACAAGGGTAATCACTATTTAGATTAATTTTGCTGCTTTTGAATTTCATGTAAATAGAATCATATAGTATGTGTCATTTATGTCTGGCTTTTTCAATTCAATATTGTATTTGTGAATGTCAACCTAAAAAAGGCAAACTGAAGCAAATCTTGTAAAGCAAAAAGGACTTTATTTAGATAGAATTTGGAGGACTGTAACTGGCATGCAGCCCAGATAAACATGTTTTTGGTAACCTCAAACATGGCACTGACATCTTACAATCCTCACACAGGTACTATTGTAAAAGCAAAAATTCTAAGTAGGAAAGGGGGAGAGAGGAGATTATACTAATTGTTTTGGTACAATTATCCTTGGTCCCCAAGATCAGTAACAAGGGTGGCATCAGTTCAAGGTTGATGGGTAGATATCCTTACAGAAGTAGTGCTTGTGTCAGGTTGCAGTGGTCTTTGTACAATGTGATTCTTGAAGAGTTCTTTAGATTCTAAACACTTACTATCATGCATACTAGCTTGAGAAAACATTTTCTTCATGGTCTTTCCTGTCTCAATTAAATCAGGATTGAAACAAATTACTCCATTTTGATTTTGAAGAGCTTTGGCATGAGTGAAAGCTATACTATTCAAAGTGTTTGCAATTTGTTATTCTCATTGCTTTATAGAATATTCCATTGAGCCAATATATAATTATTTATTCATGCTACTATTGCTAAGTAATTGGGAAGTGTCCACTATGGAACTATTTTGAATACTACAGTGATACATACTATTGCACACATCTTTGGTGAACATATGAGCATTTTATTGTTTTAAATTATCAGAGGGCACGTGTGCTCTTCACAGAGAGAGAGATAGGAAAAGGGAGAAAGCACCCCCTAATGGCGTGTGGTCATGCTGGCATCTTCTATTTCTCGTTGGGATTTTGGGCATGCACACACAAGTACCTCACGTTTCTTTCAAGTCACTGGTGCTGGGACTCAAACCACATCGCTTGTGTGATATTTGGCTTTCTTAACCACTAGGCCACAGGACCAGTCCAAAAATATTGAATACATGTATTTCTGTTGGAAATATCCTTAGGAGTATAATTCTAGGATTGTAATATATGTATATATATTCAGATTTAATTGATTCTGACATCTTTCCAAAGTTGATATATCAAATGACACTTCCACAAACAGTGTAAGAAAATTCTATTTGCTCTTCATGCTTTCTGACACTTGGTATAGTGTGAATTTTTCCTTTTTATGGATACATGGTGGTATCCCATTATTTTTGTTGTTGTCATTTTAGAGAGATTTTTGCTATAGAGTGCATGCAGTCACCACAGAGACAGAGAGAAAGCGAAAAAACATCCCTGGAAGGGATGGCCCCATGGCAATCCCTTCTCCTCCATTCTTCTCTTGGGATTTTGGGCATGCACACACATGTGTCCAGCGTGTTTAAAGCCGTTGGGTCCATGATTTGAGCTGTGGTTGACTATGCTGGAGTCCAACAATGTAACCATTATGCCATCTGCTCGTCTCAACCTCATGGTTTTAATTTGCATTCCTCTGACTTGTAGTGCCAGCCAAAACCAAGTAAGCCCACTCACTGTAAGGAAAACTGCAAGATAAAATATAAAAAGTACTATTCAAGGTAACTGAAAAGAAAAACCAGGCAACTTGGAGTGGAGAGTCAAAACTTAGAGAAGTGACCCTAAGTGTTTACCTATTTTCAGTTTTATGTATTTTTCTCTCATAACTTTGGCCTGAGGCCTTGGCATTTAAGGAACTGTGGTGGTAGTACACGAGGCAAAAACTGGGGGAAACCCTGTAGTTCTGGCCAAATAGTGGAGATGAGGGGAAAGGATCTCTGTGAGTCAGAAGTTTGTGTGGAAATACTTAGCTTTTTCTCATTTCCCTCTTTTATTTCCACCTATACTTTAAGCCAAGGAAAAAGACCTGGGCTTGGACACCTACAACACCAAAAACCCCTTCCTAGACAAAAGGAGCCTCTATTGTCTGAAAAGTGTAGAAGGAATCCACATCTGTGTATCTTTTATATCACTACTTTGCCCAGGTTAGGCCCTAGTCAACTGCAGTAGCTATGGCAGGCAGCTGAACCTCCAATAGAAACCTAAGATTTCCAGAAACAGGACCAGGGAAAGGGGACCCTCCAAGACAGACAATGAGTAAAGAATATAGGCAAGTTCAGAGAGCTAGAGAAGGGGATTCTATGTATGAATTCACACAAGTTCTGTGTTCACACTTCAATGGAACATGTGCAGGACAGACATAAAACATCATAGCAAAAAATCTGTGAACTGAACTATAGTTCAAACTGCTACTCAAATCCCAAAATAATCCCTGAGTATTGTTATGCATACTTTAGACCCAAAACAACATTAAGGAGTCTTTGAAAACTCAACTGACTGGTATTCACAGAAGTTGAGAATGAATTTGTAATTTGAATGAAACTGGATTTACTGCCTCCTAACACAAAACAAAACAAAATAAAATCAGAATTTCCCTAAAGGTTTTAATAGAAACCAGAATCTATGCAGCAGAATATTCATAATGGCCAGGATAAAATTTACAATTATACAAACAAAAGAACTGGGAAAATGTGACCAAATCTTAAAGGAATATATAATGAACAGATGCCAAACTTTAGATAATGACAGTGTTATTTATCAGTTCAAAATGTTAATGTAGCTATTATAGCTAGAAAGTAGTAACAATTTCTTTGCTGGATATATACTATATTCTAGAAAACTTTTTGCATTTATGTACCAGAATCCATGCATACGAATGCTCATAACAGTAAAGGCAAAATTTAGCAAACAGAAGTAAGTTCTCACAAAAAGAAACATCATCGGTACACAGAAGTGAAAATAAAGAAACTACAGCTACATGCAACGACATGTAATCAGACAAAATCCATTTTTCTTTTTGAGAGAGATTTTTGCCCACCAGAGAAAGAGACTGAGAGACACAAAGCAAGAAATCACTCCTCAGGGGGATTGCCACCCAGTAATCTCTTCTCCATTCTCCTCTCAGGATGTTGAGCACACAGGCACATATGCCAGGAGTTGAGGTATAAGCCACTGGATTTTGGATTTGAACTGGGTGTTACTATTGGGAGTCCAGCGAGGTAACCATCATGCCACCTGCTGGTTTACACATAGATAAATTGAGAAGCATAATACTGAGTGAAAAAATTAACTAATAAGCTATCTTCATACTGCTCAAGTTTATCAAATTAAACACGTACATTAAACTAACACTTGTTAATGTAGCTATTATAGCTAGAAAGTAGTAACAATTTCTTTGCTGGATATATACTATATTCTAGAAAACTTTTTGCATTTATGTACCAGAATCCATGCATACGAATGCTCATAACAGTAAAGGCAAAATTTAGCAAACAGAAGTAAGTTCTCACAAAAAGAAACATCATCGGTACACAGAAGTGAAAATAAAGAAACTACAGCTACATGCAACGACATGTAATCAGACAAAATCCATTTTTCTTTTTGAGAGAGATTTTTGCCCACCAGAGAAAGAGACTGAGAGACACAAAGCAAGAAATCACTCCTCAGGGGGATTGCCACCCAGTAATCTCTTCTCCATTCTCCTCTCAGGATGTTGAGCACACAGGCACATATGCCAGGAGTTGAGGTATAAGCCACTGGATTTTGGATTTGAACTGGGTGTTACTATTGGGAGTCCAGCGAGGTAACCATCATGCCACCTGCTGGTTTACACATAGATAAATTGAGAAGCATAATACTGAGTGAAAAAATTAACTAATAAGCTATCTTCATACTGCTCAAGTTTATCAAATTAAACACGTACATTAAACTAACACTTTTAAAAAGCAAGACAATAAATCCCAAATACAAGAGAATATTTTTCCCTTCCTCATCTCTGGAGAAAGGTAATGGGGTGGGGTCAGAAAAGGCACTAATATTTTAACAATATGGGCAATATCCCAGCTCTAAAACTACTGACCACGTCTTATCTGTATACTATTCACTTATATGTTAACATCTATTTATGTACAAAAAAAAACAGGTTTCTAAATTGTATCCTATGTCCATAGTAAATGAACAGTTTTCCCCCTCTATTAAAATGCTCCAAAAATTTGAACCCAACCACCTCACCCACAAACGTACTCCGGGCAACGGGCCATTCCACGCCCCGAACTGATGACAGTCACTTCCGCCTCCGCTCCCCTAGCTCCTCCCATCTAAGCGGAAGTATTTTTTGGAGGGGTCCTCCCGCCTGTAGGGGGCTCTCCGAGGCTTCCAGTGCCACGAAGGCCGCCTTCGTGGGCTGTCCCTACGGCGCCTGTTAGTTTAACTCTAAAGAAGATAATTGTATTGTAAGATTTTGGGCCGGAAAACAATCACACAGGCATTTTATTCCGGATAATAACGTTCAAACTCAATTCCTGCCTCGTACCTTCATTGGCAATCCCTGACACAGTGGTGAGATGGTGCCAGGCGGTGTGAGGACAGCCTCGAGATGCCGAAAGTCCCCGGTCCGCTTCCTCCTGTGAAGACGTAGCTGAGGGTGGCTGTGGTGGTGGCTTCCAAGATGTCGACCAAGAATTTCCGAGTCAGTGACGGGGACTGGATTTGCCCTGACAAGAAGTGAGTTCATGAAAGGCCCCAAATTGGGACAGGGTTTATCAGTGAAGGCTTTCTCCGATCAATTTGGTATTTCCGTTTTTTTGTGATTTCTTCCTTTACCTTTAGCTGGGCCGAGGCCTTGAACTACCGGCTCCGAGGCGGGAAAGAGGCTCCCAGAACGAGAGGAGACTTAGGGGAATCGTTGTTTGGTATTTACGGCTTTTTCTCACTTTACCTTTCTAAGGAAGTGCCGCTTTTTAGAGTGCGGGATGGCGTACTTCCCCCTCCCCCCACAAGCCTCTCACCCCAACGGGTGAAGGCCAGGTTTCCGCGGTGAGGAGAGTCTTCCTTAGTCCTGGCCAAGCGCGGTGTTGGAGCTCTCCCACGTGACTTTTTCATTCTTGTTCGCGGAATGCGTTGGTTTATCGCACTTACCCTTTTACTTCTTACAATCAATTCCTCTTGTTTTGTGTATTTAGTCAAACTTCTACATCGAACTGCTTATTCCCTTCCCCTCAAACCGTATCCGTCTTTGATTTGTGAAATTCTGAATTTTCTACTAGACCTTTAATTTCTCTTCAGTTATTGAGCTTTCGCCCCTTTGGGGCTGAAAACCAGAGGCCTGGATTTTTCTTTTCTTTTCTTTCTCTTTTTTTTTTTTTTTTTTTTTTTTTGCCTTTTTAATCCTTAAGATGCCTGCAGTAAAGAAAGCCACATATGTTAGTGGCTCTGTTTTTGACATCGTTGCTAAAGGCTGTGTGCTCTTGATAAGTCGTCAGTCACATCTTTATGAGGGGTGCATAAATAGATATACCTGTTTGAAAACACAAAACAACTTAATACACAAGTCAGTGTTAAAATAAAAATACTTGTTGCCCATAAAATGGCCACAAGTAAAGCATTTATGCAGTAAAGGTAACTATAATACTTTGGAACAAATCTGGGCTTAGTTCCTGTTCTGTTACATATAGACCAGGTAACTCTTAAGTACTTTGCTGAAAAATAGGAATGGAATTGTTCTTTACATTGAATTCGTGAAGTAGGGCGGTTAGCGTATATAAAAGCAATAAAACATGGGAAATACCATACTGTATAGTGAGAAGGTGCTCAAGTCTAATTCATGATACAGAACAAGTTATGTATTAAGACTATCGTTGCTCCCCAGTGGTAGGACAAGATTGAAAACATTCAAAAGATTTCGAACAACTTAGGAGTTTTCTGTGTTGGTCTTCTGTGTGATTAATGATTACACCTAAACCTTTGAGAAAGTCTAAGAGAGTGCATTTCAAGTCACTTAAAAATATGTGAGTAGAATAATATTTCTACAGTGTGCCTAAGTCTAGGAGACATTTTCAGTTCTTATTGGGGTCATGAGGAATATTTTTTACTGGAGAAACATAACAATTATTTGAAATGGTTTTGTTTAGTGTTATCCCATACTCCACATCTTTATATCACTTTAGTATCACTTTTGAAAATCTATTTTTTAAACTATAAACGTTATATATCATTCAGAGCCTTGAACTGAAAATTGTTTAGTTTTGTATTTTTTTCAGTGTAATCAAAGTAATGCCATGCTACTTTACATGTTGAGGTTATCTGGTTGTGGTCGAGCCCCCCTCCACCTGCCAGCTAGGTCTCAGAGGTTTGATAAATATTTGATAAAACTCAGTTTTCTTATAATTATTTGAACCTATTGTGTTTTCAGTCAACACAACTTCCCTCCTTCTTTCTATCCTACCTGATAAAGGGCATTTCACCAAGATTCATAAAGCCGCTTCCTGATTTATCATTTTTTTTCTTTACTGGTTCACTTGTAGGATTTTACAATTTTTTTAATAATAGAGAAATATTTTTTTACAGATTTATTTAATTTAATTTATTCATTTATTTTAATTTGACCAGGGAGAAAGTTAGAAAGCAAGCTACCAGGTCCAGGACTTGAACCATGGTCAGCCATGTGGGAATGTCCAGCACCTTGACCACCACGCCACCTGCTGGTCCCTGTGGAGAAATATTTTTATTTGTTGGAAAACTTTTTTTTTGAGAGAGAGTTTTTTGCTATAGGGCACATGCGCTCGCTAGAAAGAAAGAGACAGAGTGACAAATCAACACCCCAAGGGGGGATAGCCACACCTCAGTCCCTTCTCTTGGAATCCTGGCCATGCATGTACATGTGCTGGATGTGAGTTCAAGCCACTGGGTCCAGGACTCAAACTGGGGTCAACTACATGGGAGTCCAGCGACATGGCCATTACGCCAACTGCTGGTCCCCATTGGAAAACTTTTTTTTCTCAACTTTTTTTTAAGAGAGATTTTTGTTATGAGGCGTGTGTGCTCACTGGAGAGAAAGAGAGACAGAAAGTGAGAAGTTCCCTCCCATGGCCATGCCACAGTCCCTTCTCAAGTTGCTTAAAAATATGTGAGTAGTGCCGGGCACGTGTACGTGCGTGCCCAAGATCCCTAGAGGAGAATGGAGAAGGGATTGCTGCGTGACCATCCCCCCTGGAGGGTGATTTCTTACTTTCTGTCTCTCTGTCTCTCTCTCTCTCTCTCTGTCTGGCGAGCGCACGCGCCCTATAGCAAAAAAACTCAAAAAAATACATATTTGAATAGAATATTATTTCTACAATATGCATAAGTCTAGGAGACATTTTCAGTTCTTATTGGGGGCATGAGGAATATTTTTACTGAAGAAATGTAACAATAATTTGGAAGGTTTAGTTTAGTGTTATCCCATATTTCACATCTTTGTATCATTTTAGTATCACTTTGAAAACTGATTTTCAAAATGCGATACGATAACCTTTTAAATCAAGGGTCTGTTGATTGATTATTCAGTTTCTTTTCCTCTTGGGATCTTGGGCATGCACGCACATGTGCTGTTTTTTGTTTCTGTTTTTGCTTGTGAGTGAGTACATGGGCACACTTGAGAATAAGAGAAATACAGATGACCCCTTCACAAGGTCTGGTAACACTATGATCCTCTTCAGTTTTCTAACCCATCAGATCCGGGGAACTCACACTTGTCTGGTATGTTTTGGACTGATCAGACTGGGGATTTGAAACCAGTAACCCCAAGTAACCTAGCATCTTTTGAGCAGCATATTATTGCTGTGCCAAGGAGTCAACCCCGTATTTCTTGCAATATATTTTGTTTATATCTTATTTTCTATACTAGTAGTTATCGTTTTTTTGTTTTTTTTTTTAACTCATTGATGCCTTGTCAGTAAATATTGGAGTCAAGTCTCATTTCAACTTTACAATTGCATTTTTTAATTAATGATATCTGGAGATATGAGGACAATAAGGTACAAAGATCTAAAGTGACTTAACCAGGATTATATAATTAGTAAATAGGATGATTAGAATTTATTATCATGGATTTGTGACTCCAAATTGAATGTATTTTAATCTCATTAAAATATGCAAACTTATTTTTCTTACTGAATATTTTTGTAGAAAATACTGAACAAGGTAGACTAGAAGTTTTGGATTCCAGATTTGTATTAAGGAAACATTGAAGTGTAAACATTGTACAGATTGAAAAGACATTCTGTAAGTGGGTTTTTTTTATATTTTCAGATGTGGAAATGTAAACTTTGCTAGAAGAACCAGCTGTAATCGGTGTGGTAGGGGTAAGTAAGGAAAATTCTAATAATACTGCATATCCAAATTATTTATTTCTCCCAATTTATATTGCATTCTATTTTCAGAGAAAACAACTGAGGCCAAGATGATGAAAGCAGGGGGAACTGAAATAGGAAAGACACTTGCTGAAAAGAGCCGAGGCCTGTTCAGTGCTAATGATTGGCAATGTAAAACGTATGTGTTTCAAGTTATTGTCTAATTTTCCTTCTATAATAATATAGCCACTATTTGTTAATATTATTAACTCTTGCTAGTCACCTTGACAAGCCAGGATAACCTTTTAAATCAAGGGTCTGTTGATTGTTATTCAGACAGTATTTCATTTAACTATAATGGGACCAGCAGATGGCATAACCCACATAGTCAACTGTGGTTCAAGTCCCAGACCTGGTGGCTTAAATCTCAATGCAGGGCACGCATGTGCTTGCCCTAGAGGAGAATGGAGAAAGAATTGCAGCATGGCCATCCCCCCTAGGGGGTGATTTCTTGCCCACTCTCTGGCGAGTGTACGCGCCCTATCACAAAAATCTCTCTTAAAAAAAAAAGTTAACTAGAGTGTAAAGAAAGTTTTTTGTCCTCCTTTTTGCATTTTTTAATGGTAGTAATTTTGTATAATTAATATATCCCATGAACAAAGGTAAATGGGGGCGAGGTGTATATTTTAAAGTGCTATGGTCTGGTTCAATTTTCATGTTTAGATTTAATTCTGTTTTGATTTTTCTAAGTCATGTTTTCTGCTGTGTAGAAGAATCCTCTATATAAAAGAGGACTGAGTCACAGGGTCATACGTAAATTTCTAAACTGTAAACATTGAATTTGTATGGTAAACATTTTTAGCAACCGAGTAAGTGAATAGATTGGCTTTGCTACAGAATTCAATGATTGAACTGATTCCTTAAAAAATAAAATTTACCATTATTTGGAGGGTATAACCGTATTCTTCTTTGAAGTGAATTCACAGACAGAAATTATTGGAACTTTTAATTTAAGGCATCAGAATCTATAGTTATCATCTGTCATTTACTTCTTAAATCACAAAAGCACTCTTCCTATTACATAGATTTTGCTTCTGTGCTTAATTTTTTTTTTTTTTTTTTGAGAGGTTTTTGCTATTGGATGTGTGTGATCGCCAGAGAGCGAGCGAGAGAAAGAAAAAGCAAGAAATCACTTCCAAAGGGGAATGACTATGCCACAATTTCTTCTCCATTCTCCTCTCAGGGTTTTGGACATTCATGCACATGTAGCCAGCGTTTAAGCTGCTGGGTCCAGGACTTGAACTGTGGTCAACTATGTCGGAGCCTAGCAACATAACCATTACACTATCTGCTGGTCCCTGTGCTTAATTAAATCAGTCTCTTGTTGCAACCCACATTTTCTCTTTAGGCCAGGGTATGTTTTGTTTATATTACCCCTTTTTGAACATTTCTTTATGATAGTAATTTTTTTAAAAAAAATTTTAGTGTCTGAAATTGAATATTTTCTTAGTATATCATAGTGTATCTTTGGATTACTCAATGTGTTATTTTTCACATTTGAAGTTGCAGTAATGTGAATTGGGCCCGAAGATCAGAGTGTAACATGTGTAATACTCCAAAGTATGCTAAATTAGAAGAACGAACAGGTAAGATACTACTACATTTTAACTAAATGATTTCTTTTTTTCAATTTGCTAGAGGACACATGTGCTCTCTGAGACAATTGGGGTTAGGGATTGAGAAAGCACTCATGATGGGGGATGTTCACACCACAGTCTTTCTCCATTTATTTTTTTGGGATTTGGGGCATATACTCACACATGCCCTGGCATGTTTTTTCAAGATGAAGGATCCAAAACTAGAATGGTACAGTTGGCTATGTAGGGTCAAGCTGCTTTAACCACCATGTACCAGCTGGCCCCTAATTAAAAATTGAATTGATAATTATATCACCTTCTCATAACAGGAGAACAATAATGATTGAGAGTTGTCTGTTCTGTGTTTAATATTGTTTTACTAAGTTTTTCTCTTACACATAAAGTCTTTTAATTTTACAGTTTAAAAAGTACAGTGTTACATAGGGACACTAGATTATTTTTAAAAAGTTCTCTCATCTCTCACTGGCTTAGATATTTGCTGTTAAAAGTGACGCACCTTTTTTTCCCCCGCTCATCTGATATCCTAGTATGAAAAAAAAAAAAAAAAGAACAAGGGGACATGTTTTAGTCTGTTAATGTTGCTAGACAAATTCCTGAAACTGGGTGATTTAGTAAGAACAGAGATTTTTTCAGCTCACATTTCTGGTGACTAGAAAATCCAGAGATTGTAGACTTTCTATTCTGTCAGTGGTGAAATGAAGAAACTACTTACCTGAATGAAATTAACTATTTTCATTCACATTATATGTGTGCTTCAGATCTGATTTTATCACTCAACTGTTCATGTCATGTTACTAAAGGCATTTTTTCTACATATAGTTACCCATTCAGACCTAGACTTAGTAAACTATTTTTTGTTTTCTTGTCCTCCTTATTTGGTTTCTGAGGATCAGAGGTCAACTGATGATCTTTTAGATTCAGCACTTGTAGAATACAGCAGAATTTCAATGTGTATTTTGTCCCCTCATTTCCATTTTTTGGTTTTATTATGTTTTTTAATTTATAGTCTCACATGTAAGAACATTATAACCTAATGTTCTAGTATATTGTTTTTAACCTTCACATTTTACCTCTTATTCTCAGGAAGTGATTTTGCCTTGGTACTGATTGGGTCGATTAGTCCTTCCAATGGTCTCCCTTTTCCTTCCTTCACTTCTCTAAGGTACATAAGCTCTCACTTCCACCCCAAACATAAACCTCTAGTTGCTTATTCCGTCCTTTATAAGTTCATCCTTTTCCCTTTCTGTCTGACCACTAAATGTTGAAATTCCTTAAAGGCCTAGTCCCTAGGCACTCTCTTTCCTCTGCTAGGTATTTTCTTCTAAGCCCGGAGTTTAAATCATTAGCATACTGAGATACCCAAATTTATGTCTCCAACTCAGACGTTTTCTTTCAACCCATATATCCAGCTGCCTCTTTAGTATTGCCATGTAAATGTCAAACTCCTTTTGTCCAACCTGAATTTATGATTTTTCCCCTTAGGATTTAGCCCTCTTTCATTAGTACCACCAGCATATTTGTGGTACATAAGCTGGAAATTTGGATGCCCTTTAGCCTAGATAGTTCCTCTTTCACATCTCTTTACTTCTCCAAATAATCTTTTCCCTTCGCCACCCAAATTGTACCATTATGTCTTGTCATGGAAAAATAGACACCTACCTGGTCTCTATTCCCCTTCTGTCCAGTTGCATCTAGAGTTTATTTCATTTTTCCTGTAAAAACTATTTAAAAATCTCTTGCTTTTAGGGTGAAGTTCAAAATTTTTAACAATTTTAAGTATTATAATCCCGAAAAGTTTTTATCTCCACTCACATTCAACTTGATATATTTCCTGATTCCTCATCTAAAGTTTCATTATCGCAAAGCAAACTGAAGTTAGCAAAATTTATGTTTGATTTCTTCTCTTTCCTTTACGTCATTTTGGTGTCTTGAAACTTTCCACTTTTCACTTTCCTGGCTGTGAGTATTTGTTTTTGCTAGTAACTGAACTTCTGAGCAACAGTTGCTCTCCATTTCCTCCTGTTCATCTGTAGTACAGCAGTCCAAACTTTTTTTTTTTTTTTTTGAGAGGTTTGTGCTATAGTGTGTGTGTGGTTGCCAGAAAGACAGAGACAGAGAGACAGACAGTGAGAAATCACCCCTTGGGGGGGATGGCCACACTCAAACCCTTCTCCTCTCGGAATCTTGGGCACGCATGCACATGTGCCTGGTGTGAGTTTAAGCCACTGGATCCAGGACTCGAACTGCATGGGAGTCCAGTGACATAGCCATTACACCAACTGCTGGTCCCAGAGGAGCTTTTTATAAGCATTGTGAGACAAGATATGAATGAAGGAAAATTTGATGTACTATCTCTGAAAAAAATTGCTCAGTTCTCTTGCATAATTTAATGAAATTTGTTGTGCAATAATTAACTGTTCTCTTGTGTACATATTTACGGTAATTTTTTTTTTCATGTTTTCTGATGTAACAATAGAAATGACCTTAGTGGGTTATGATTTTTATTTGGATTATTTCCCTAGAATAAATTCTCAGTAGTTGAATTAATCGCTTATACTAGAGGATTGTAGAATTTTCAAGGTAGTGTCTTAGTACTTCCTTTGAAGTACATGTTATGTTCATTTATTTTTCACTTTTCATTTCCATTATTACAACTGTAACCCAAAACCTTCATTTTTAAATTTTTGGTTGTTTATTTGCCTTTGCTCAGATTTTTACATTTTATTGTGCCAGTTGAAAATATTTTCAGTGTAAAAGCTACTAAAAACTTTGGGATTTTGGACACACACAAGTGTGTGCCAGGTGTGTTTTTCAAGGTACCAGGTCTGGGACTTATGCAGTCACCTATGTGGGATCCAGCTGCCTTAACTACTACACCACCAGCTGGCCTGCCTATATTTTATTTTATTTATCTGTTAGCTTTATTTCTTCAGTGGGTGAGAGAGAGATCCTAACAGGGTCTTTTTACTGTAATCCACCTGCCAGTCTTTAGTTAACCTGGATTATGGGCCTATGTTTGTTTGATTTACTTATGGAGATCTCTGGACTTACACAGAGAACCTTTCCATGTAGGATTGCCTCATAGGACTTTGCATTTTAACTCTGTGCCACTTTCAGGTCCCTAATCTCTTATTTTTATTTATTCATTTATTTATTTATTATGATAGAGAGAATTTTGCTATAGGGTGCATGCGATCTCCAGAGAGACAGAAAGCAAGAAATCATCCTTTGGGGGGATGGCCACAATGCAATCCCTTCTCCTCCATTCTCCTCTCGGGATGTTGGGCATGCATGTGCACATGCTGTGCATGAGGTTTAAGCCACTGGGTCCAGGACTTGAACAAACCATAGTTGACTACATGGGAGTCCAGCAGTGTGACCATCACATCATCTGCTGGTCCCAACTCCTATTTTTAGAGCCTTTTAAAGATATTCAAAAATTTTGTAATGCTACCAGAATTGTGTTTTCTTTGTTCGCTCATTAAAGAAATAATTGAGATCACTGCGCAAGGTGTTAGGATACCTGGGTTAGCAAAGTAGACATGTAGAATCACAGATTAATGAAATCATTTTTGAGAAAATTTTGTTTAAGTAGTAAAATTTGAATTAACCAGTTCACAAGTTGAGAAAAGATTAAGCAAGAGCAACCAGGTTTTATGAAGGCTCTGACACTTGAAAGAATTTAACATATTAGATGGACTCCTAATTATTGCCAGAAAACACTTAAGAAATAGGCAAAGACCCTGTAAATCATAGTAAGGAATTTATATTTTATTCTTAACATAATAGCAAACATCTGAAGGATATTTAATAAGGGAATGGCACAATCTAGCTTTTATTAAATGTTGTTATTCTGGCTTGTGAATGAAAAATTGGGGTTGGGGGTTGGCGATGGTGGAAGCAAAAAATAACAATTTTTACAATATCACCTACAGTGCTTTAAACTGATAGAATGAAGGAAATATACACATCATTCCAGTGATTCTTCTAATCTATGGATCACTGGAAATGATAGACTATTTTTTTCATAATAGAGAATTACTGTATTTCCCATATACTGGGAACGAGTTCATGAGTTTGATTTGAAAAAAAATTCATGAGTTTGATTTGTTGTATGGGTTTGATACAGCATACATTTGTAATCTCTTTGTTGTGAACAGATTATTTAATTTCATTTTTGGTGGCTTGTATAAAAAATGACTTTGTATTGTGGTAATGTTCATTTTAAAGTCATCTTAGTTCCTTTGTAAAAATTACCTATATGAATTACAGTTTACTTTCTAATCTTATAATTTACCCTTTAATTCTCTTATTTCCCATATTTTTCATTTGAATATTACCGAATGAAGAGAACTCTACTAAAAGCTTATTTCATAATTTTTAAATAGGATTTAAAAAATATTTTATATGCTCTACATGACCTCTTTTTATGACTACAAATACTCAGTTTAATAAGCACTTTTCTGTACTGATGACTAAGATAATCATGCTGTTTATGTTTGTGTGATTTTTTTTTCTGTGTAAATTATTTCTTATACTGATTCTATGGATTTTTCAAAACTTTCATTCACCTGCTTGTGAGTATTTTTAAAATTTTACTGGCCGAAAATATAATGAGAAGAATGGATCTTGGGACCAGTTGGCACAATGACTGTGTCGCTGGACTCTCATACAGTCTATTGCAGTTCAAGTCCCTGACCTGGTGACTTGAACTCATGTCAGGAGCATGTGCGTGCTTGCCCAAGATCTCGAGAGGAGAACGGAGGAGAGAGAATTGCAGCCATCCCCCCTGAGGGATGATTTCTCACTTTCTGTTTTTCTGTCTCTCTGTTTCTGATGAGCACACTTGCCCTATAGCAAAAGCCTCTCCAAAAGGAAAAAAGAAATGGATCTTATATTAATTTTTTTTCCCAGAAAATACTAAAAGGCAGTTTTTAAAATGCCCATTTTTAGCAGATTTAAAGTCACAAGTCCTTAATTTTTTAAAAGACTTGTAATAAGCCTCTTTAACATTTTACTGGTTTATGAAGTCCTTAAGTCTAGAAGTCACAGGCATTAAGTGCAATACTGCTCTGGAACGAGTTTGATTGTGTTACTTTTAACCACAACCTCTTAAATTTTTCTTTTTTAAGAATTACTTTTTTTTATTTAACTTTATTTATTTTTAATTTGACCCGAGAGGAACAGAGAGAGATAGAAAGTGAGAAAGCTAGTCGCCAGATCCAGGACTTGAATCCTGGTTGGCCATGTGTGAGTCCAGTGCCCTAAACCACCATGCCACCTGCCAGCCCCAAATTTTTAAATTTTTCTGAGGTATTATTCAAAAATACCTCATCTCACTTTTTCTAAAACTAACAGGTTTTTTTTTTCCTTAGTCATTTAATGCTCATAAGAAAAGACAAAATTGCCACCCAAATTGTAAACATCAGTTCTGACTTCAGAAAATAATATTTTGTTAACCTTGACTTTTTTTTTTTTTACTGGGTGGAGGTTTTTGCTATAGGGTGCATGTATTCACAAGAGAGCCAGAGAGGAAGTGAGAACTCACCCCCCGGGGCAATGACCATCCTGCATTCCCGGTTCCTCTAGTCTCCTCTCGGGATTCTGGGCATGCATAAACACGCACATCATGTGAGTTTCAAGCCAGTGGGGTCTAGGACTCAAGCTGCGGTCCGTCATGTGGGAGCCCAGCACCTTAACCACTACAGCAGCCCCTCTTGATTATTTTTTAATAAAATTATTTTGAATTTGAAAGTTTGCAAGTTATTTCAGAGAACTTGAATAGCTTTTAAGTGTATGTTAAAAAAACAATTGCACCAGTAGTTAGTGTAATGACTGTGTCTCTGAACTCCCATGTAGTCAACTGTGGTTCGAGTCTCAGACCCGGTAGCTTAAACTCATGCCGGGCACGTCTGCGTGCGTGCCCAGTATCCTGAGAAGGGAACGGAGGGAGAAGAGATTGTGGCATGGTCATCCCCCTGGGGAGTGATTTCTCACTTTCTGTCTCTCCATTTCTATGTCTTTCTGGTGCACGCACACAGCCTATAGCAAAAGGCTCTCCAAAAAAAAAAAAAAAAAAAAATTGCATTAAAAGCAGTTAAACCAAAGTCAAATGATGACATTTAATTGTATTATTATGTTTGCCTATTTAATTAGTAATTTTCCAAGTTCTAGTTTTATTGGCCCGGTACATTTTAGCTTATCAAAATTTCAGCCCATCAAGATTATAGACTATTTACAACCATAAAGCAGTAAATTTGATTTTGGTTTCTTATTGAGTCTACTTCCAGAAGAATTATATTAAATTATATAGGAATGTCTTTTTAAACTTGGTTATAGCAGTTAACAGTTAAGCTGTTTTATACCTATACATTCTGTAAATTGCATGAGTTGTATCGGACATTTTGAAATTAAGAGCTACAAGCATAGGTATATTACTTTTCAATTGAGATACTCAACCTTGAGACTCTTCTTTATGGTGATTTTTAAAATATGCTTTTTAAAAAGATGAATAACTTATAGCAAGATAGGTAACTATCATTGATTCTATTTTCTTTTTCTCTGATGTTTGGAGGTGATTTGGACATATTGTTTTTATAATTGTTACAGGAAAACAATTTGTTCTTCTTTTTAGGATATGGTGGCGGTTTTAATGAAAGAGAAAATGTTGAGTACATAGAAAGAGAAGAATCTGATGGTGAATATGATGAGGTAAGCTATATATTGATAAACACATTAAATATAAATTAGAAAACATGTTAGAAAATACTTTGTATGCAAAGGAAAATTTTTAAATGTACCTTATTTTTCTGAGTACAGTTTGAGTGTTACAGCAACTTACCAATTTATAGGAAGTCAAAACTGACAAAATATTTCTTATAAATTTAGAAAATGTATCATCGTGCGTTTTCAACTAACATTTAGATTTTGAAACTTACTTTTCTCTAGTTTGGACGTAAAAAGAAAAAATACAGAGGAAAGGCGGTTGGTCCTGCATCTATATTAAAGGAAGTTGAAGATAAAGAATCTGAGGGCGAAGAAGAGGATGAGGATGAAGATCTTTCTAAATATAAATTAGATGAGGTGAGACTTACCTTATTTCTTTGTTGCATTTGAACCGTGGTGTAACATGAATGCTTTTGACGCCTTAAACCCTTGATGAAGATATGGTTTTCTCACAAGGGTTTTATGCTTCTACTCTGCCAAGTGCTGTTTTTGTTCTGAAGGTACAATAATGACCAAGGCAAAACTACTCTTCTCTTATTAAATTCTAGAAGAGAGAAGAAACATGTGAACAAGATAATTTAGGTAGCAACAATTTCATGAAAATATGTGGTATGATAGCAGAAAATTAGAACTGCTTTTGTTTTAGTAGATGGTTAATTTCTGAGGAGGTGAAATTTGAGCTAAGGTTTGAGTGATAGAGCGAATCTCACAGTAAGAGCTAAAATTATTAACACATTTAGGCAGAGAACAGCAAATACAGGTTATTTAAGTTTGAAAAAACAAGCCAGCAAGATTCAAAAAATCATCTGTAGACTCATATGGTTAAAGCAGAAAGGAGAATGAGAGATGTTAGGGGCAAGACCCACTTCAAGGCTTAGTCTAGTGATATTTTTTTTTTCATTGTGGGACCATAGGGTAAGTTTCAGGATCTGACTGTACAGAGACACATCAAGGGTACTGTAGAGTCTTAAACATAAAAAGACCCTGTAATTCAGTGAAAGAAGTCAATATGGAGCCATTATTTTTAACGTTTTTAAGAAAGAAACAAGATACATTTATCTATCTATGTTTCGAGGTGGTGACTGTCAATATATTGAGAGATTGGAGAGGCAGAATGAACATCCAGAATTCAGGGAGAAGAGCTAAGAGGTCACTGATATGCTAGAGAAAAAAAGGAACAGTATTTCAAACTGATACTAAAGGTAATACATTGAATGTAGAAAAAGTTCTAGAAGGACTTTTAAGGAGATACAATTGAAAAATTCTTGACAATGAATTTTATAATACATTGTGAAAGAAAAATAATAGGTTTATGTCTGAAATATCTTAGCTGATAGCAAATTTGTAGCTGAGATGAGGTTAAGTAGGTGAACTTCAGAAATGAGATGTTGATGATACATCCATATGGAGATGTCTAATACTGGAAAATTCATCTTTGATAGTAGGTGACGTTAATACATAAATGTCTAAATATGATTGGATTTATGATTAAATTTCTGCTAGGATGAGGATGAAGATGATGCTGATCTCTCAAAATATAATCTTGATGCCAGCGAAGAAGAAGATAGTAATAAAAAGAAATCTAATAGACGAAGTCGCTCAAAGTCTCGATCTTCACATTCACGATCTTCATCACGCTCATCCTCCCCCTCAAGTTCAAGGTCTAGGTCCAGGTAAACGGGTACAGGTCAAGGGTAACACCACTCAAAATGTCAGTATCTAACTTCTTTATTTATAAGTTTTGTTTTTCTTGACCAAATAAGCTTTCCTTTATCTTGAAGATTTTTATTTAAGTCATCTTTAAAATTTTTGTCATCTTTGTTCCATGCACTTATTACCCAGTATTTTCATAAATATGAAATTTAGCCTATTTTAGCTTCATGGCTTTTAATAAAAAGGTCTTAAGATTTAATTATATTGAATTGTATTGGGGCCAGCAGATGGCATAGTGGTTATGTCGCTGCACTCCCACATGGCCGACTGCTGTTCATGTCCTGGACCTGGAAACCAAGCCAGGCGCTTATGTGTGCGTGCTCAAGATCCCAGGAGGAGAATCAGCCAGGCGCTTGTGTGTGCGTGCTCAAGATCCCAGGAGGAGAACAGAGAAGGGATTGTGGTGTGGCTATTCCCTCTGTAGTGTGGTTTCTCACTTTCCCTGTCACTGTCTCTGTCTCCTCTGCGGTGAACACATATGCCCTATTGCAAAGAATCTCTTTAAAATATTTTTAATTATACTGTTGTCTGAATAGTTTATGTTTAGAAATTTTTAAGTAAATTGAAGATTCATATTTTTTACTCAGTGTTGAGGCCTAGTATAGAAATTTTCTGGGCACTCTTAAATCAGTACCTGATACAGAATGTTTTAATAATTACTTTGGTATTGGTATTCTGACTGAAGGAGCAGATTTACTCATGTTGGTTCTATTAACTTGATGCTTAAAATTGAAAGGACTCTATTGGTGTTCTGCTTAAATAGCCTTTGGTTTGGCAATGTAAAATATATAATCCCTGATTTTTATATTTAGCAAAAGTGAGAAAAAGCAATGCTTTAAGTAAACAGTGTTTTCTTGAAAAACCCTATTCATGGTTGATACTATGGACAGTGCATTTCAATCCTACTTAGGCATACAGTTTTAGCCATTAGTATTTAAAAATTAGATATTTTTAGTTGAATGTTAAAGCCTCATATCTTAATAGTGAGTATAGAGTATGATTTTGAGATAAATGTAATTATCTTTTTCTGTATGTTATTAAGAACAAGTTAAAAATGTAAATTAGATTAATATTATTTGTGGTTTTCAGAATTCAGATGGACCAGATCTTTCCCCATACCATATTTTTTCAAAAATGTAATTGCCCTAAAACAATGATTGATAGGGTTATTATAGGTTTTCTTCTTGATTCTGTAATCTTTGAGTAGACAGAAAATATAGGGATCAAATATACCTGCACATGCCAGAGTTTAAAGCTCCATACTAAGTAGAAACTGAAAAAAGGAATTTATAATAGAAAATGGTAGAGACATTTTAGAGAACTTAAATATAAATTGCAACATTCCATTTTTTGCATATGTTAAGCCTGAGTGACTTTTAATTATTTATGAACACAGTGTATTCAGTGTCTTTCCAACAGTGTTGATGCTTGATGTTTATATTTATGCAGTTGAGTGGCTTGGGGGATAACAAAACTCTATTACCCTCAGTCTGTTATTGAAATAAAATTTAAAGTTTATTTTAAATATTGTATTTAGGAAATGTGTACCTCATATTATATTCTTACATGAAAATAAACTCTAATGCATATCTTTCTTTCAGTTTTCATATCACAAAGCTCAATTAAATGGTCCTGGAAAAAAAAAAACCTTCCATGTTGTTCCAGGTCCCGTTCAAGAAGTTCTTCCAGCTCGCAGTCAAGATCTCGTTCCAGTTCCAGAGAACGTTCGAGATCTCGTGGGTCGAAATCAAGGTGAATGAGGTAGCATCTCTCTGTAAAGCAGAGAGAAAAAAAATATTAAAAGGCTGCAGGAAGTGTTGCTTCCCCCCCCCCTTATTTTGCTTCTACTTGTCAATTTTATTTTAGCATTAGAAAACTAATGCACTTGCCTCGGCTTAATTTTTTCACCATAAAATGTTTCCATTGCCTGCAGTGTGCCAAGACATTCCCATGATTGAATTAAGGTGGTAATTTTGCACTATGCATTGGTTGTTATTATATGTAGTAGTAAAATTGATGAAGTAGGAAGGTGAAGCTAGGTCTTACTGCCAAATCTCTAGTATGTTGTGTTTGCAAAAGTAATTCAAATAAAATTAGGCATTCTAATAAAAAGAAAGTTTTACTCAGAAGAAAGAAAAATAACTATCTTGAAATAGGTTTTTGCCCCCCAAGGCAACTGTTTTAGTATTTACAGAAACAACTTTACCATTTATTATTTATGAAAGTCTTTAGGGAACACTGTTACACATATTTTCATTGCTAATATTGGACAAAATATTATAAACAGTATTTGTGTAACAGATACCCCTATTAGCTGAATTAAGTATGGTTGGTTTGTTTAGTTAGGACAGAGTCTTTGTGAATTTTCAGGTTGCATTTAGTCAGACTTAGAGGGAAACAATTTGGAAACAAGTAAATGAAACTAGTTTTTGTTCTTGGGAAGTTTTCTATACTGAGTTGAAATAATGCTGCCTTTGTTTTTAAGTTAACTTATTGATAATCTAACAGCATCTAACATGAATAAAATGATTAAAATTCTACTTGAATGAAAGCTCATACTTAAGTTTACTAATGGCCATTTTGGTAGTAGTAATAATTTACTTGGTTATTTGAGCCAAATCTAGCATTAGAGGGCAACCGAACTTTATTTCATCACATTAAGAAGAAAAGGACAGCAAGTTGTACCCATATTTAAGTCCTTTTATTTTAGCTCTTAGGTGAAAATCCTTAAGTTCTGGTATTCCCTTTGGGAACTACTATAATTAAGGTTTACAGAACAGCCTTCATATTCATGCCAAACATTTTTCCTTGCTTATAACTTTCCAAAGAATTCTCCTTTTGGGCTTTCTGGTTTCGTTTTAAGCCCAAAGGTGAATTTTTTGGGAAGTTTGAGCTAAATTCCTTCAACCAAAATAAATGAAGAAAAATGTTTTTGCGTTTAAATAATTTGTACATTTACTTCTACCTGAAACATGTGAATGTCAACACTTCATACTTCATGAATAGTGTTTCTCCATAAAACCAAGTTTTGTAAATATAAATCAAGTTTCAAAGTTACTTGTTTTATTTTTCTTTGAATATATAGCAGTACAATATATTGCAGTCAGTATTCTTTCTTGTTGGTTTTCTATACCCTTTTTTTCTGTAGTAACTTGACTCTAATGAGTGGCATGATTTTATAAGGAGTCGTTAAGTATATTTTCTCAGGAAGTTGTATGTGAAATACATATTTTCTTCCCAAGTGGGAGGATGGACTTTTCTAAACATAGTTGTACAAATGCAGTTTACCTATTAACTTTACTATCTATATGTACTTTACATTGAAAAGCCTTAAAACATTTTTAAATTCTATTTTAATTCAGTAAGCTGATTTTCAATTATAAGTCATGAGCACCTATATTAGAATTTTAAAATGAGATGAAATTAAAATAATTGTATTTAAATAGAATGTTTTCATGGTTGATCCAGAAGTCTTCTGTTCAGTAAGCAGTAAGTATTATAAAATTTTCCTAGTTAAAAATCCTTTATTTTTTGGAGCTATCTGATAACTACACAGTCTTCTCCATTTCTTATTTTAACAAAATGTTTGATTTGTTTCTCAATCAATGAACATCCAGCTCCAGATCCCACAGGGGCTCTTCTTCCCCACGAAAAAGATCTTATTCGAGTTCATCATCTTCTCCTGAGAGGAACAGAAAGAGAAGTCGTTCTAGATCTTCTTCATCTGGTGATCGCAAAAAAAGACGAACAAGATCACGGTCACCTGAAAGGTTTGGGTTTCTGTAGAAATAAGAATGGGTGTTTTTAGTGTGTTTAATAGTTTAGCTAAACTTTTTATAGTTGGGTTAGATTTTTATTATCTCCTCTCTTCCACCTTTAAGTTATACTTTACAACCTTGAACTTTAAAACACATTACTTTGTACATAGTTTTGTACTTTAATCAGGTTATTTAGAAGTAAAGCAAAGTGCTCTGATCATCTTATTGTAAGTTTTTATATCCATATATAATTATTAACCAGCTCTCAGTTATTTCTGTCTTTTAAGGTTTCAGTTCACAAGCTATGTGTTGAAGTAATTTACAGGTTTATTTTATTAACCCTTCTAAAATAAATACAAGTCATAGGACTTTTAAGAGTATCTGATAAAAAAAATTAACATTCAGATCATTGAGAATCTCTTCCTCTTAAATATGAGTGCATTTCCCCGTAATTGTTTCATACTGTTTATTCTATAAGGAAATTGTTCCTTGTAGCTAGTACATTTTTCATCTCTAGGTCCACATCTTTTCCTCCTGTATTTTTTAAAGAGCTACTAGGTTACTTTTATCTGTCTCAACATTTTTAAAATGTGAAGGGTGTAATTGTCAATAGCCTTTTCTGCAACTGGCTAATTATTCAATTTCATTAACTGTCTCTTGGTTCCAATGTCTTAATTATAGTTATTTTCATGGCATCATTTTAATCTGAATTTTCTATATCCTAGTAGCTTGTGAAAAGAAGGATTGTGTGAAATCTGGTAATTAGTGGGTTCAGTGGTAGCATTATCTTTATCATTCCTACTTGTACAGAATTAGTTTCCTTCTTCGCATTTTGAGGTTTAAATATTAAGTACACACTAGCCTTGTTTCTCTGCATTTGCTTTCCTTGTAAGAAAATTATTCTGTATTCTGAGTGAAATTCATTCCACTGCTTTCTTATGACTTCTGCAAATTGTTATCTTAGCCACATATAATCTCCTTAGTTTGTTGTCATCTAAACTTAATGAACATGTTCTCTATTCCATAAGCCAGGTGATTGGTGAAAACACTAAACAACCCTGAGCCCAGGGCCAACCCCTACGGAACACCACTACTTTATCCAGGTTGATACTGACTTATTCATATTAGTGCATAATAAAACCCTGTAATTGTACAATCATCTTGTGTGACCTAGATATCCAAAGTCTAATTATTTATGAATATATTTTTCTAATACACAATTAGAAGTTTTGCTGTATCTGTTTACCTAAACTCATTAGACTTTTCTACAGTGTGTCACAGAGATTGTTTTAGTCACACTGTGTTAATTACCAAGTTTAAATGCTTTTGTTTCACATTATCTGTTATTGTATTCATTTTTTGCAATGCTTTCCTTCATTTCCTTAAATAATTCAGAGGTGGCTATATTTTGAGATGAGAAGATATTTTTATGTTGTAGAAAATCTTAAGTTCTAGTTATACCGTGACTGGGCTCCCATCCTGGTTCAACACATCACGTAACTTCATGTGTAAATTTGCAACTTAGTTTTTAAATTACTCCCTTGAATCAAAGCGTTTATTTTTTTATATTTTCACAGTAGTAAGAACAAATGCTGAAATCTAGCTCCAGCTTACTTGTTTTCTTGGTTTCTCCATTATGTCTTACAGGCGCCACAGGTCATCTTCCGGATCATCCCATTCTGGTTCCCGTTCAAGTTCAAAAAAGAAATAATGTATTAAAATTTACATCTTAAAAAAAAAAATCCAGTACAGTGCATGAAACATATTTTTTAAGAAGTTGGTGTCTTACTTGGTCAGAAGTGCTAAATCTGCTAGTAGAGGTGCATGCCTTTCATTGCTTTTCAGAATACAACAGCTGTGTTTATTTGTGAAATTAAAAGTAAATAGCATTTTAAGCCATAATGTTCCAGAATAGATCAATATGTTTACTGTTTATTATTTACAACAATTAGCTTCATTTCCAACATGTCAGCTGTAACAGAATACTTTTATTTCCTAATTTCAAACTTCTGTTTTTCTCATTTCCAAATTTATTCTGTTGGCTAAGGCAAAATTACCTAGGTTTCCCTAAACTTTGAGGCATGGAAGCAAGACTGGCAAACTAGTTGGAAACAGCTTGTTCATGTTAGTCTGGGAAGAGAAGAAAAGAAGAAAACCTGTTTATTGTTCTTAACCTATGTCAAAATGATTCTTTAAAAAGTTAAAATAACTTAAAACAGCCAACTGAAAATGACTTTATTTTGAAATTACCAGTGCTAATGGTGCCTTAGAATCATTCTTTTATCCAGCTTTAATTTTTCTATACCACCAATTAATGTAAAAGAATCTTGTTCATTGTAGAAAGAGAAAGGTATTATTCATTTTCCTTTCCAATATTTGGGGCAAGAAAGTAAGTCTAACAGTTTATCTTTTTTCTACACTAATGATTGCCTGCGTGAAAAGAAAAACATCTTTTTTCAAAATGCTTTTTTAAATATTTCAACAAGCTCTGTGTGATAACTTCAAAAATTCAGTTACCAAATAAGTTAAGGGTAGAAAAGTGTAAATCATACATAGTCAATGGCACAAACTGAAGAAAGCTTTTGAAATATATTTCTCTTTAGGCAAAAGACCAACAGAGACATTGTAAATTTAAGTGAACATTATGTTGAGCTATCTAACTTTAAACACACTGCCTAAAATTTTCTTCTGAATAACAAATGAATGCTTAAATTCTGCATGATGTAAGCAAAAAATCATTGTTTCCTGTTCACTTGAAATAACTTATGGCTTAAAATGCTTTCAGTTTGTTTTATTTCTCAGAATTGAAATCTGGTCACATGAGCTCCATTTTGTTTTCTGGCTCAAAAACAAAAAGATTTCTCTTAACAGTGTCTTCAGTGACAATGTAAGGTAAGTATATTGTATTAAGGGAAATCAGAAATTGTGCTTGGGAACTTCTCGTTATGGGACATTGATCCCCCCCCCTTATTGTCTGCTGCAATTTAAATGAAAATTAAAAACATTTTAAAGTATTTAGTAGACACACCCAACAAAAATTATATCTGAGTTTTTTTTTTTAATGTTTTTCTCTTCAGCAATCTAAAGATGAAAGCAAAATATCTTCTGTAGAAATATTTCAATGAATATTTTTACAGTGAGTTTTCCGATGTTTCTTATGTCTTAATTTGTGTTGCTACATTTACTGTAGGTTGCACAAGAACTTTTACTCTCTTGTGGTTGTGCCTCAGACTTTTCGAAAGTCTACCTTCTTAATTGCCCAGATGATCTCCTAGATTCTCTATGTTACCATTGGTTTATTCTTGTGCTTTTTTTGTATTTAAAACTTTGGCTGTACTAGGCAAATACAAGGTTATAAATTTAGCTAATAGTAGTTTACAGACAATTCAGATGATTATGATTTTATTTGGTTTAAGCTGTACTAGTTCATTTCATAAGGAAATGATGCTGTAGACAAATGTAAATAAAGCCTGTGAGTCAAGCATCAAGTGGTGTTTGTTAGAAATAAACTAGAGATTTTTAAACTCTGATCTGATACTCATTATTAAACTAACTATACTTTTGTGTCTTACTTTTGATTGTTTAAAGTTCTTTTGTCTTATTGTCTTTTGTATATGAGTGCTTTGTTTAAAACATTCCAAACCCGCAATCACTACAACCTTGCATACCCAGAATTTTTTTGTGTGTTTTGATTTTTGTTTTTGTTTTTGGTGGAGAGCTCCTTGGTAGCGTGCTTCCTGAATTGATCTTAAACTATCACTTAAGATTACTCAATACCTGCTAAGCTTTCTTAAGTTTCCATTCATTTAAACTTATATTGATTAATATCTGCTGATAAGTGTCCAAGTTCAAAGTATACTCTTAAGTGGGGAACTATCTCTTGGCATGATTAGGAAGATAAATTAGATCTTTATTTAACATCTTTTCTCTCATTCTTATGATCTGGCATTCACAGCCAGAGTTGATGTCAGTAAGAAGATGGAATTTTCTTCATTCTGTCTCCATTCTTTGGAATTCTGTTAAGTGCTTTTTAAATATAAATGTCCTCATAGCTCGTTTGACATGGACATATTATTTCTGGAAAATAGAGTGGACAGTTTTAATTAAAAGGCAGTTTAGTATGTATAAAAAGTGACTTATAGGCATTACCTAATTGTGATTCAGAGTATATATTATTACATAATATATACAGAAAATAAGGTTAAAGCAGAAGTAAATTAGATATTTGCCCAAGCAAAGTCATAGGAGTAACTCCATAGGGATCCATGCTCAAGTGTAATGGCAAATTTCAGCATTATGTTTAATAAAACCAAGTAATTTTTTGAAAGAAATAAATGTGAAATTGTTGAATCAACTAGTCTTATTTTTGGTCTAGTAATTTGGTAGAGGTGTAATTTCAGTTATGTAGGTAGGTAAACAGACACTATTTTGAAATAACTTTAGGTTTACAGAAAAGTTGCAGAGGTTGAATATGAATTCTCATATACCCCCACCTAGTTCTTACCATTAACGTATTAATATGTATTTGTCAAAACTAAAAAACCTTTATTAGTATATTACTATTATATTCTTGGTTTATTTGAGTTTTACCTTTTTTCTCAATGTGTTTCAGGATCCAGTCTAGTATATCATATTGCACTAGTTGTCATATCACTCTTAATTTCTCTGGTCAGTTTTTTATTCTTCTCATTGCTTTCCAAGACTTTGATGATCTCGAGGAGTACTGGCCATTTGTCTTATATAATGTTCTCCACTCCATTCTGGATTTGGCTATGGTATTTCTTCTGATTGTACTGAACACGATAAAGTGGGCTAGCCAGGTGTTGTGGTTAAGGCAGTTGGATCTCATATGGCCGACTGCACTCCTTTTTTTTTTTTTTTTTTTTTTTTTTTGAGAGAGAGAGAGGTTTTTGTTACAGGGCACATGCACTCACCAGAAAGACAGAAACAGAAAGCAAGAAATCACCCCCCCCGGGGGGGGATGGTCACACCGTAATCCCTTCTCCATTTTCCTCTCAGGATCTTGGGCATGCACACACACACATCCAGCATGAGTTTAAGCCACCGGGTCCAGTACTCGAACCACGGTCGACTACATGGGAGTCTAGCAACATAGCCATTACGATAACTGCTGTTCCCCTGGCCTACTGCACTCTTCAAGTCTAGACCCTATGACTTGAAAAATACACCAGGCACATGTGCATGCATGTCCAAAATCCCGAGAGGAGAATGGGGGAGAAGGGATTGTAAGGATGGTCCTCCTTGGTGACAGGTGATTTCTCATGCCATTACCATTCCTTCCTCATTCAGCCTTCATGACTGAAATTTAGAGCACTATCCTTGGTTCCTCTTGAGTTTGCATAGGAATTAGGTCAGATTCCTGAAATACAGAGTAATAAATTCTTGGCCTTTAATGGAAACAAACTGCTTAGAGTTTTTCTTAAAGTTTTATCTTTGCAAAGTACATCATGAAAACTAGTCTGTAAACTTGTGTTTTTCTTTTTTTTTTTTTTCCTGTTAAAAATTTAATCAGGCTATGTATTCCCAAACTGAGAACACTTGAAGTTAATCCATCTGTGCTTTAGTGGAGAATAAATTATATTTACATGTAAATACATTGATCACCATCCTCAATTTTTCATTTAAAGTATACCAACATATATTTTATTGCAGATGGTTAAGACTTGAGAAACAAAGGTCAGTGTCACTAGTACATATTGTGAAGTTTGGTTCTTTTTGGGCCACTAGGTGGCATGGTGGTTAAGGCACTTAACCAAACAGCCAGCCAAAAGCAGTTCAAGTCTAGGACCTGGCAGCTTGGTGTGTTTTTCCTGCTCAGAATCCCAGGAAGAGGGTAGAAGAGAAGAGATTGTGTGACTGTCACCCTTAGGGAATGATTTCTCACTTTCCGTCTCTCAGGAGCATTAGTACCCTGTCGCAAACACCTTAAAAAAAAAAAAAAACTTCCGAAGTCAACATTGAAGAGTACTAAAAAGGTTACACTGGAATTAAGACTTGTGGTCAACTAACGTGCCATATAATCCTCAGCAAAAATCTAAGGAAATTCACTGTGAATTGGTAAAAATGAACTTCTTTAGACTAAGTACAGTAGTGTGAATCATTTGCAAAATAAGCGACAAATTATAAAGCAATTTGCCTAACTTCTGAAGTAGGAGCAGATGATTGAGTTCTTAATAGTTTGTTACATGTTTCACTGTCAGGAATGTACTTAAGTAGAACAATAGGCATATTATGTACTATATACAGCCAAGTATAATTGTTATCATGATTTATACACTTAATGAAAGGGAATAGTGTAAAGTATGTTATTTTTTGGTAATTGGGCCAGTAAAGTGCTATAGATTTTACTGGAAAAATGATTCAGATACTTAATTGGGCTTGTGACAATACCTGTTACAAGTTCTTTGGTCAGTAGTTCAAAATCTAAAAATCAAAAGCAGATAGAAGTTTTTAGATAAATAATTTGGGATAAAACAAGTCTAATGAATATATATTTTATTATTGTGATCCTCAGTGCAGCTGTTACCTGTGTAATCTAGTTGTTGAAAACTAGAATAGATGGGTGCTAAGAAGTATGTAGAATTATGAAGTAGTTTTATGTTGATATGGAAGTTAATGATATGGACATGTGCTTAAATTCAACTTCTCAAAGTATTTCTTATAGAATATAAGGCAAGTGTTTGGTGGTGGCAACCTACATTTTTAGGCAAATGATAACTGAAATGAGAAATATGTTAACTTCTAAGTTGGGTAAACTGGAAATGAATCAAACCACTCTATATGAAACACTGTCAGCAGACGGAGGTGCAAATAAAGTGTATAGTTAATTTAGATGTCAAAAAATTTTGTTAAAGGACTCCAACAACTGATATATTTAGCACTTTATTAAACACAGTATTTAACACTTTATATTGAACATTGATTTTAAGCATTATTGCATTGTGTATAGTTGGTCAATGCCATTTTTATTGTATTGAGGCTTGAGTTACTGAGATACATTGTAAAGTTTTTAATCACAGAATGAGTGTAGGCTATTTCGAGGGTAATTTGGCAGTTTGTGAAGGATTAGAATGTAAGTATGCTAGTTCATGCTGGGTCATGAATGAGATGGTAGGTGGTGAAACAGCAAGGTGGTATAGTGGATATTACATTGGTGCAGCAGTACCACTTACAGATTTTGCTATGAGGGAAATAAAAGATAGATGTATGCTACTATAGATTGGTGAATAAGGACATAGGTTATCCTTGGGAATGGAATTCTTGAAATATTGGTAGCTGAGGATCATCTACTATCAATAGATGCTGAAAGACCAGTGAATAGCTTAGGAAAAATAGCCCAACACAGGGTTATAGAGTTAAAGACTGCATCTTGCATGCTGAATAGGCCAAGGTCATTGGAAAAGCCATGACATGTTTTTCTATGTAAAAATGCATTGTGACTTTCCTGATGACCCAATAAATTGTATTCTATGAACAGCTGGAAAATATTAAAAGGTTAAAAGTAACCTAGTTTTAAAACAAATTGGGTCAATGCTTGGGGAATAGATCAAAAAGTGTATTCATGTAAAGGCAGTAATGAGGGACCTAAAGCTTTGGCAAATTAAAGTTGTTACAAATCTGTAATCAAAACAATAGTACTAAATTTAAGGGGTTAAATGCGGAAATTAATGACCAGCCAGGTAAAGTAGTGTTTTAAGTGGCTGGATCCTGGGACCAGCGGGTGGCATGGTGGTTAAGGTACTGGACACTCGCACATAGCTGCCGACCACAGTGAGTCCTGGACCTGGTAGCTTGTTTTCTCACTTTCCCTCTTTCTCTCTCTGATCAAATTAAATGAATGAATGAATGAATAATTCTTAACAAACAAAAAACGTGGCTGGATCCCGCATGGCTAACTAGGAGGTTCAAATCTTAGATCCAGTGGTTTAAAAAACATGGCATATGTATGTGTAACCACTTGCCCGCCGCCTCTCCTCCAGTGTGGAAATTACATGAAGAGGAAGATGAGTGAAACCATTGTTTGAGATTCATTCCTCAGGAAAGTGTAAAAGTACTAGTTTAAAGAAGGTTACTAAATTTAGAAAATATTTTAGTCTGTATAATAACCACTAAAGTGATAGAGGACAACACAAAAAATATAGGAAAAAAAATGGGATAATAATTTGAAACTATTAAGCTTCAAAGATAAAAATGAAATAAGCTAGTTAATCTGCCAGATAAAAATGGGTTATATATTCCAGTTAATTCATTGTCTAGATCAAGATTAATTTATAAAATTGGTTGTCTTTATAAGAAGTGTACTTTCAGAATAAGAACACAGATTGAGAGTAAGTGGGTCGAAAAAGGTATCATGCAAATATTAACCAATATATGATGTGGCAGTATAGATGTATAAGACACAGTAGACTAACTCGGGAACTATTAAAAGGGGCAGTTTATGAGTGATAAAAATAAATTTCAGTGATTACTGACTTGTAGGTTTTTAGAGAGATGGGAAATGCATGCTGTGAAGTAAGTGGTATTCCAAATGTGTCAAAATTAATACTTTAATTCTATTTTTCCACAATCTTTTTGACATGTCCTTGTATATATCTAATAACCTCCAAAGGCTTTTTTGGGTGGGAGAATGAATGAAAATTTATAAAAACCTGTGAAATTTAGCCAAAGTGTCTTTAGGAAGAAGGGACCAGCAGTTGGCATAATGGCTATGTTGCTGTACTCCGATGTAGTCGACCGTGGCTCGAGTCCCAGACCCGGTGGCTTAAACTCAACGTCTGGCGCATGTGCATGCATGCCCAAGATCCCAAGAGGAGAATGAAGGAGAAGGGATTGCGGTGTGGCCATCCCCCCCCCTCCCCAAGGGGGGTTGTGATTTCTCACTTTCTGTCTTGTCTCTCTTTCTCACGAGCACATGCACCCTGTAGGAAAAAAATCTTCAAAAAAGGGATTTGAAAGCATGTGTTAGGAGAAGTTATGTTAATCTAATTTAAGAATACAAAAAAGAGCAAATCAAACAAATGAAAAGTCAGTAAAGGACTTATGTTTCACTCCAAAATTTCGTCTTCCATCGGAAACAATGTATCAAACAGCATTTTTAAGTACTTTGCACATAGTGTGGAAAACTGGGATCGGAGAAGCGAAACAAGGTAAGCCTTATTAATACTTAAGTTTACTCTCTCAGAGTGTTTCTAGATCACATTGCAGAATTACCTGGATGGAACCCTGCAATCTCTGATTTGAGACAGTGTGAAATCCAAAAATCCAAGGCTACTAGATTTCATACAGAGTACCAGAAAGGAGGCTCACAGGTGCTTGAAGGTCTGTAGAAGGTCCTCAGATGAGTACTCTGGGAAAACTCCTTACATACAAGAAACCCTAAGAGTCCCAGATGGGATATAAAGACATAGCAAAGCCATCTAAAAGGAAATTGCTTAAAGCCAGTGATAAAAGTGCTAACGAAAAACATGTATAGAGGCACATTGTTAAAAATGAGGGCAGATTTGTTAGAACCTGTGCAAGCCAGAAGAAGCAGTATCTACTAAAAGAAGAAACTATAAGCATAGTATTGTATAGTGAGTGAAAATAGCTTTTACAAATACAGGGAAAAAAAATTCAGCTATTCGAAGTATATCTAACACAAATGCTGAAGGATGTCTTTTGGGATAAAATTTTTACCAGGTGGAAATCTGGGTCTACATAATAGGAGTATAGGAAATATAAATGTGAGTAAATACAGAACCTTTTCTCTCCAAAAAGTTGGGGTTAGTCCTGTAACCTAGTGGTTGAGAGAATCAGACTTCGCAAGTTCCCAACAGCTTAGAAACATGCCAGAGGCTTGTGCCTGTGGGCCTCAAATCTCAGCATGATGAATTGGAGAAGAGATTGTGGGTGACCACACGCTCTTAGAGGTTTTCTCTCTGGTTAGCCTGTGCACACACTGGCTATTATAAAGAGCTCATACCTGGTCGTTTAGGCAGCTGGATTCCTCATGGTTGATCCCATAATTTTTTTATATTAGGTTTTTGTTACAGGGTGCGTGTACTTGCTGGAGATGGACAGAAAGAGAAATCACCTTCTAGGACAGATGGCCACACTAATCCCTTTTTCCATTTTCTTGGGATTTTGAGCATGTACATACGTGCACCCAGTGTGAATTGAAAGCTGCTGAGTCAGATTTGAACCACAGTCAGTCATGTGGGAGTCTGACAACGTAACCAATACACTATTTCCTGGTTGCAATCCCACACAATTCAAGACCAGACCTAGTAACTTGAAAAATGCCCGGTGTGTGGGTATATGCTTCCAGAATCCTGAAGGAGGGGGAGATAGAGAAGGGATTGTGGCTTCCCATGCCACATGGGATGTGCTTTCTCACTTTCCCCGAAGTATTTAGTATTAGTGGCCTTCACAATCTTCTAGAAAATGAGCTAAGATACAGTTAAAAGTTATCCAAAAACCGATAAATATTAAAGGCACATGCTTACAGATATCTTTTAAAAAAATACTAAAATTTTTTGGGAACCAGCAGTTAGCCTAATGGCTATGTTGCTGGACTCCCACGTAGCTGGCCACGGTTCACGTCCCGGACCCAGTGGCTTAAAACTCACGCCGGGCGTGTGTGCATGCGTGCCCAAGATCCCGAGAAGAGAATGGAGAAGGGATTGCGTCGTGGCCATCCCCCCTGGGGGGTGATTTCTCGCTTTCTGTCTCTATGTATCAACTTCTCCAAAAAAATAAAAAATGCTGTAAACCTCAAAGCAATCTGAATCCAAGAGTCAAACATAAGCCTATGAAGAAAGGGATCATAAACACCCAATTTAAGAGAAGGCAGAGAAAAGAAACAGCTAATGGGACAAACGGAACAAGTAGGGTGGTAAGTTTAAACCCAGCTATTTCAATGGCAGATGGTCAAACACCCCACTTACATGACAGCATTACCATGCTGGATAAAAGAAACACAACATATGTTCTTTAAAAAGCTATTGGAAATGAATACAAATAATAAAAATTAAAAGATGGAAAACTAGTAAAAAAAAAAGATTAGAAGAAAGCAAAAGGAAGCTGGAGTAGTTTTTCAGAAAAGCAAATTTGAGAGCAGACAATAAATAACAGGAATAAAGAAGGTTCCTTTTAAAATGCTAAAGAATTGCATTGATAAAAGCCTAACAATCTAAAACATTTACGTGCCTATCAAACTTCAAAACCTATTAAATAAAAACTGATAGAGTTGCATGGCAAAATACAACTATAGTTAAAGATTTGTACACATTGCTCTTAATGTAATCAAAATCACTAAGGATACAGAAAACGAAAAATACTATCAACCAACTTGACTTCATAATTTGTAGAACACACAGTAATAAAGTACACTTTTTAAAAAAATTACATACAGGACATTTATGAAATAGGAAATATTCAGGACGCAAGTACATACCATGTGATTCTACCATACATAAATTAAGTTCAAGAGCACATGACATTCAGCTATTGTGATAGAAGTCAACATAATTACCTCTTGGTTCATAGTGGTAGTTCTTTATTCAGCTGGAGCCCAGGAATCATATTTGTTGAAATTGTATATATCAATCTGGATAGATTACAATCGTGTGACCATATGGGAAAATATTACTGAACTATACAATTAACATGTTTGCACTTTGTTGTGTGAATGTTATACCAAAAAATAGTATAACATCACCCACCTAGAAATACAAATAATCTAGTCAAGTAGAATAAGAAAATAGGGAAAGTAATCCAGGCCTATATAGGAATTTTTTTGAAAAACTTCTAGGGGCTAGACAGTGGTGCAATACAATGCTTTGCAAGGCTAATCCACATGGGAGCGTTCTTGGTTCACATTTGGAGACCTCGCTGGTACCCTGGACTGACTGAAGCTGGGGATTTCACAGCTTCAAGACTTTGTTGGGAGTTCTCTCTTCGGGAAGAAATAAACATTTGAGGGATGATTTTAGATTTACAGGGAAGTTGTAAAGTAATGGAATTCACCTATATTTCTTTATTCAGTTTTCTCTAGTTTTCATGATTATTATACATTTTCAAAAGCTAATAAGCTAATATTTGTACATTCTTAAACTCCAGATTTTAACTTCACCATTTTTTCCAATTATGTCCTCTTTTTGTTATTCCATGGTTCAATAAAGTGTACCACATTGCTTTTAGTTGTCATCTCCATTTTCTTCTGTCTGTGACAGGTTTCATTCTTGCTCTTAGGACCTTGACAGTCTCGAGTACTGATGGGGTATCCTGTAGAATGAGCTCCATTCCATGTGTCTGTGTCTGTGTGTGTGTATGTACATTGTGTGTTTCTTTTCATGATTATATTGAAGTTATGGGTGTTGGAAAATATTAATACATGAGTGAAATACCTTTTGCCATAATATCAACAGATGCATAATATCTACATGATATCACATGTAATGTCAACCATCAGTTGGTTAAGATTGTGTTTTGGGGGGCCAGCAGTTAGCATAATGGCTGTGTCGCTGAACTCTCACGTAGCCGACCACAGTTCGAATCCTGGAGCTGGTGGCTTAAACTCACGCTGGGTGTGTGTGTGTGTGTGCCCAGGATCCTGAGAGGAGAGTAGAGGAGAAGGGATTGTGGCATGGCCATCCCCCTGAGGGATGATTTCTCACTTTCTATCTATCTCTCTCTGTCTTTCTGGTGAGTGCACACACCCTATAGCAAAAACCTCTCAAAAAAAAGAAAAAAAGAAAGAAAAAAAGATTTTATTTTCCATTTTTTTGCACTGTAAAACTACTAATGCTGCTTTTTTTGTTTTGTATACTGTAGTTGACCCTTGAACAACAGAAGATTGAGACCCCCCGTACACCATTGAAAATCCACATACAATTTTTGACTTCCCCCAACCTTAACTGATGTAGCTTACTGTTGACCAGAGCCTTATCAATAACCTAAACAGCACATTATTTTGTGTGTTACATGTATCCTTACACTAAAGTAAGATAGAGAATTAGAAAACTTAAGGAAATCATAAGAGAAGATAAATTTACAGTACTGTACTGTATTTTCCAATACACTTATTAAATAAAAAATTGTGTTATGAATGTATCTTCACAATTCCATATTATTCAAGGAACAGTTGAATGTTCTTTGGAAGTCATAAAGTTTAGGATACCCTCATGGAGGGAAGGGGCAAATCTCCACTTCTGGGATGGGGGAGTCTACATCTGTGGATTTGTCTTTCCCACTTGTTCCTTCAGTTCAATATGAACTTGCCTATATTTATTATACTAGATTTTAATTCAACACATTTTTTTTTTCATATTATTCCAGCTTTGGCTATTGTGATTTCTTTCAAGTTGGCTCCTGTGTCCCTTTTACATGTCCCTATTCTTTTGCCTTCTGAGTAAATTATGGCAGCAAAAAAATACTCTCAGCTCCCATATTGTGTTTTCTTTACAAACATTTCTCCAAGGAACCCTGGTTCCTTTACTGACTAATGGTATTTAGAAATGAAGATCTGGGCACTAGGCTAAATAGAAATTTGGTGTATGATTGATTAAGATTTCCACGAAGAGGAGAATTATGTTTCATTTAAAGAATTTTAGTTATCTCTTTGATATATTAAAGAAGTTAAACCTTCACCTCTTTGCCATTTGCTAAAAAGTAAAAATTTAAGTCTTTGGATTAAAGATATAAATATCAAGGCAAAAATATACTGAGTGTAGTTTGAGCATAGAAACTGAGGAGCAACATTAATCAAACAAGTCCTCAAAAATCATAAAGAGATTTTTCTGAGTGAATTTTTTTACATATGGTCACAAATATGACACAAAGAAGTAAAAAGAGAAATGATGGCAGAAAAATGAGAAATAGGTGATCTCTCTATACAAAGAGTTTTTACAATTTAATAGCATAATGGTAATCCAGTAGAAAAAGTACAAAATAGAAATAATAGAAGAGGAAGTTATTTACCTTTCCTAGTAGTCATGGAAATCCAAATTAAAGTAAAAACAAAATATTTCACCTACCTAATTTAAAACATTTTAAGTGGCAATAATCATGGCTGGCAAACATTAGAAAAGTATAAATGTGTGTTTTTAAAAAAATAGAAATATCTAGAGAACCAGCAGTTAGCGTAATGGCTATGTCACTGGATTCCCACGTAGTCGACCGCGGTTCGTGTCCCGGACCCGGTGGCTTAAAACTCACGCCGGGCGCGTGTGCGTGCGTGCCCAAGATCCCGAGAGGAGAATGGAGGAGAAGGGATTGCGGCGTGACCATCCCCCCTGGGGGGTGATTTCTCGCTTTCTGTCTCTATGTCTCTCTCTGTCTGTCTGGCGAGCGCACACGCCCTACAGTGAAAATCTCTCCAAAAAAAAAAATAGAAATATCTTTATATGAGCAATAAAGCATGAAAGAGTCCACCCCAACCTGTCTGTATTGGTTAATTTGGAAGAGAAAGTAGAGTAAAGAGATTATTAACATTAGTCTCAGGGCCAGCAGATGGTGTGGTGGTTGAGGCGCTGGGCTCCCACATGATTGACCATGGTTCAAGTCCCAGATCTAGTGGCTTGCTTTCTCTCTCTCTGGTATGTCCTATAGCAAACTGAAAATATAAATATATTAATTAAATTAATAAAAATAATTACTAAAAATACAATTTCATTGCTTTTTAAACATTTTATAGCATAGTTTAAAATGATTAAATTAAGGTATTTAAGAAGCTGTTACAATAAATTAGTTAAAAGATTATGATTATTCAAACTACGGTGGTGTCTGTGGAAATGGAAACAAGTGAATGTAAATAAAATCTTTTTTGGAATTGGAATTAATGTTAATGGATGATGGTTTGAAGACAGATATGAAAGAGTCAAGGATCATCACTGGATTTCTGATTTGAGTAAATATTCTAGATTAGTATTGTATTTTTTATGTGGGCAAGACAAGTAGAATAGCATTGGGAAAGAACATTTGAAATTCTATTTGAACATATTGAGGTGACTATTCACTAACTAAATAGGATGACAATCAAATGGGTACATAAGGCAATAGTTCAAAGAAATAGTGTAAGGCTATACCTTGTGGCCTAATGATTACGGGAGCTGGATCGCTCATGGCTAACTGCATGATTCAAATCCTAAACCTGGTGATTCGAAAAGCACACTGGGTACATGTGCATATGTGCCTCAGATCCTTACAGGATGGAGAAATGGAGGAGAAGTGATTTAGCAGTGACCATGCCCCATAAAGGGGTGCCTTCTCCCTCCCTCTCATGAGTTCACATACCCTCTGCCAATTGATAAAAACAAAAACAATGGAAATCAGCAGATGGCGTAATAGTTACATTGCCACATAGTTGCCTGCAGTACAAATCCCGGACCCAGTGGCTTTAACTCACATTGGGCATGTGTGTGCATGCCCAAAAATTCCAAGAGGAGAATGGAGGAGCAGGGATTGCAGCATGCCCATCTACTCTGGGGGTGGGGTGGGGTGGGGAGGGTGGTGATTTCTCACTTTCTGTCTCTTTTGTGTCTCTAGCAAGCACACACGCCCTATAGCAAAAATCTCTTAAAAACCAAAACGTAGGCTCCAGTTACAAATTTGGGAGTTAACAGCACACAGAAGTGTACTAAGACTTATTATTTAAAAATAAACCACAAATAACCACACTAATACATACAAGGATGTTATGTTGTTATCATTTTAATTTGCTAGAGGTTCCATGCACTCACCAGAGAATGACAGAGAAAGAAGAAAGTGAGAAAGCACCCCCTCTGGGGGATGATTAGACTTTGAGTTCTCCTCCATTTCTCCCTTCTTTCAGGATTTTGGAGATGTACTCACAGGTTCCTGCCGTGTTTCTCAAGCCACCAGGTCTGAGACTTGAACCTTGTTGTTGACCATGTGGAGTCTTCCTCCCTTAACCACTGTATCAATGGCTGCCCCACAAGGATGTTATTGAACTGAGTAACCTGAATGTTCAGAAAGAGTGGATTAGATAATTATGATTAAGAATAATGAAAAGTTTCTATGCATACCGACTAAGAGAATCACGTTTTAAAAAAAGTTGCAGGATTATTTTCAATAATGATGGAGAAATAAAGCAGTCGCAAGAATTTTTCTCCTATTTTTGGTCCAGATAACAGTTGTAGCATGTATATTTAAGTCTGTGATCCATTTTATTTATGGTATGAAGGAAGGCTCATGTTCATTTTTATTTTCTAGAGGAACCTAGCTTTTCAGCATTATTTATTATGGAGACTGTTCTTTATTGAATTACCTTTAAAAATATTTTACAAAAATTAGTTGAATTTGGATGTATGGATGTGTGTACATACTTATCTGTGTGTGTGTGTGTGTGTAATACTCTATAATACTTCCTTTCATTGATCTAGATGCCTGTTTTCCATGTTGATGGAACAACTAAGACTAGGTGATTTATAAAGAACAGGAATTTATTTGTCACAGTTACGGAGGCTGGGAAGTTCAAGATTAAGGAACCAGCATCTTGTTTCTGGTGAGGAGCTTCTTGCTGTGTCTTAACACAGCAGAAGGTAGAAGGGCAAGAAAGAGACTAGCTCCCTCTATCAAGGCCTTTTCTAAAGACAACTAATTGTATTCACAAGCCCTTCTGGCCCAATTAAAGGCCCCACCAGTTAACACCATCATATTAATCATTAAATTTCAGCACCTGAATCTTAGAGGGGACACGTTCTAACCATCAATATATATCTTTTTTATTTTTCTTTTTAAGAGAGATTTTTGCTTGCTGGAGAGAAAGAAAGCGAGAAATCATCCCCCCAGGGGGTGGCCACAACACAATCCTGTCTCCTCCATTCTCCTCTTGGGATTTTGGGCATACACACAAACATGCCCAGTGGGACTCAAACTACAGTCGACAATGTGGGGATCCAGCAATGTAACCATTACGCTATCTGCTGGTCCCAATATTTTTATGCCATTATCACACCATCCTGAAGATGACAACAATAAAATGTTGTTAAAAACTTAGGAGCGGGCTAGTTGGTGGTGTGTTGGTTAAAGCAGCTAGATCCTACATGGTTGACTATATAGTTAAGTCTGAGAACCAGCAGCTTGAAAAAAACACTGGTTGCATGTGGTGTGTGCATGCTCAAAATCCTGATAGGAGAATGAAAGAGAAGGAATTGCAATGTGGCCATTTCCCCTAGGGGATGCTTTCTCACTTTCTCTCTTCCTCTCTTTCTCCAGTGAGCACACGTGCCCTATAGAAAATTAAAAACAAAAACAATGATTTAAATGCTCTTAAACTGCTATGTTAATTGGAAAGCATTCCAAAACATAGAAAATTAAAGAAGAAATTAATTTCTAAAAACGTGCAAATTGGAAGGGATAAGAATTAAAACCTAACCTTTTAGATAGAAGGTGCTGCCCAACTTTCATGGCTATGTCTTTGGGAAATAGTGGTAGGTGGGAAAAAACACAGCCTTACTAGCAAAAGTGCCAGAGATTGGAGTTCAAGCCTTGAAAGGACACTGCAGATTCAAGAAATCCTGGCAGTGAAAAGCGCAGAAGAAATGAGGTAAAACTGACCAAATCTATGTCTCAGCTAAACTATGAGCAAGACAGACTCCATGAGGACTGGGCAGAAAGCCAGTAAAGACCAGAAAAGAATCTAGTCTTGACAGGTAAATTATTCAAGAATATATCCATGCCTTTTGATGCCTTATTTAAGTGTGCAGTTCCTATTGTGCTCCTCAGGTGGCAGAACACTAATGCTTTACAAGTTTGGAATGCCAGTGCTCAGCCCTAAATTGGCAGAGCAACTGGAAATTAGAGGATAATCCCTAAAAACAAAGGAAACCATAGAGACAGCAATCCTATTGCTTACTGACTAGATCATTCTATAGGCATAAGAGAGATTCACTTTCAGAGATCCAACCTAAAAGAGCAGCCATGGAACACAATGAGAATGAGAAAGATCAATAACTGTATACTGCAGGGGAGGCAGTATTGGCAGTTTGAATCCAGATAAGTTAACTGTCAAACAGGACAAACAAACAAACAAAATCAATAATCCTCAGAAGAAAATAACGGGGTCTAGATCTAATTTTTATTTCAAAAATTACTAGGCATGTAAAAAAATAGAAAGAAAAGGCAGTCATAGTAAGAAACTCTTGTGTATATCCAGAAGTATGATTTAGCAAAGACTTTAAAACTCCACATTCTTTTTTTCTGTTGAAACAGTAAGCATATTGGTTGATGTTTGAATGTAAATCTACCTTGCCTTCTGGATATAAATCCAACTAGAGCATGAGAAAAATGGTATATAACTTTTTCTAGTTTTTTAACTATTCACAGTTGTTTTGTTTGTTTGTTTGTTTGTTTTGTTTTTGTTTGTTTCTTTGTTTCTTTGTTTTTTAAAATTGGTCCTGCTTCTATGGCAAATCATACTGAGAAGACAAAAACCATAGGATCAATGTTTTTTCTTCTGCTATTTGGGACTAAAAACCCAAGATTTGGGGATCACCAGGTGGTGTGGTAGTTAAGGCGTTGGATTCCCACATGGCTAGCTGTGGTTAGAGTCCCAGACCTGGTGACTTGAAACTCATCCTGTTTGCAAGTGTGTGCATGCCACAATCCAGGATGAGAACTGAGAAGGGATTATGACATGACCATTCCTTCCAGGGAGTAATTTCTCACTTTCTCTCTCACTGTCTCAGTCTCTCTCTCTCTATAAGGAGGTGATCAAGGGTCTGATTATGTGCAATTAGTTAGTTGTCTTGTTTTGTATTCATGTATAAGTTTTGTATCCATGTGTAAGTTTCTTAATAAAAGTTCTAAATATTTGACAGTAGCTAGATATTGATATGTATTGTGAATTAAAAACTAGGATACCAGAGGAAGTACGATTAAATAACCTATGTTAAAAACATGTCTACAGCAGAATTTAAATTAGATATAATAGGTGAATGTATAAAAACTAGTTGAATATGTGGTTTTTCAATTTAATTCTCCATTGGTTCATGTATTAAGCACATACCAGGGTGTGAACTCAAAGGAAAACAAAATGGCCATAGTTATGTATTGAGAAGATCTCTAGGAAAGAAATCAAAGGTTCCCTAAACAAACCATACATTGGTCATTTAGAGACTGTTACTAGCCTTTACATCACTAGAGGGCGATAGTGTTTCAGACCAACACAATTCAAGGGTATTTCTGTAGTAAAAGTGCTAACCAACCCCCGGCTCATCATGGTGAGACTCTTCAGATTCTCAGACACTTGTTCACAAGATGAACAGCTGCCAAGCAGACAGTTTAGAATAGGATGAAGCAAAATGCTGAAAGAAGGGAAGCATTATACAAAAGATCTGAAATGCAACACATTTAATGCACTGGCATAGAGGTAAGAGACTAAAGCTGAATTCTATGCTTGTACATGTGGCTACAATATGCACTGCTGGAGAAGTAGAAGAGTCAAGGAAGTCAAATATTTGTAAATAAAAATGAGAATATTTTTGACGTAACTATGAAAAGAGCAGTTTTGCTTCCTTCACTGCATGAATTATGAAATGTTCTTAAGTTTTTAAATATATAATTATGCTAGAATTTTATTAACTGCTAAAAACTTAACTTGTTGTTTACTTTCACCCAAATGCTTTAGATAAAGTTTTTATTCAATACTAACAAAAAATTGTATCTTTGAAATGTCATTATTCTAGAAAAAATATTTTCTTAAATATAGATTTGAGATTAATTTAAAGTAATAAAAAAAAGGTTTGGAGAAGATTTATAAAGTAAACCATATCACTATTCCTTCCTAGCCATTTTTGCTACAAACTAGATCATTTAAGTAGCAAAAATCAAAGGTGCAGGAAACCTATTTTTAATGTGAACACAAAATAAAATTAATATTGGGATTAATGAATGTAATTAAAATGGGGTTTAAATAACATTCTTAACTTTTCTCCTCTGAACAATATAAAGCACTGTAATGATTTTTTTCAAGCCCTCATGCAAATTCAAAGCAACACTACAGAAAAAGAGAATGCAGAAGGACATATCCCATTCTCATCTCTTAACACTGAAACACCCAAACAGAACATCAACTAAACTGGGGGGAGGGGGGGAATGATCTGGCTTGTTCTGAAAGTTAACCTAGTCCATCTGAATGATGACCTTCATAACAGTACATAATTAGGTCTAATTTCTTAAATATGAGAGAAAGTTTGTAAATATTTTTAAAATCTTTTTATTTCCTGGACAATCTGAAAAGGCAATCTGGGGAAAAGCATTTTTAGCCTTAATTTTCATTTGCTGAGGGCAGCTGTGGTATCTACATAAAGAATACTGTGCTTCACACAGTGGTTAAGTGCTGTGTTTAGAGAGCTGGATCTCACATGGTGTACCACAGTTAGAATCCGGCCAGAGGCTTGAAAAACATCCCAGCCTGCTTCTACCTACGCATCCTAAATCCTGAGTAGATGAAGAAATGAAAAACATTGCAGCGTGACCACACCTTTTTGGGGCGTGCATTTTTCCTTTCTTCATCTCTAGCTAGCACACATGCCATCTAGCAATAAAGATACTGTGTTTCCAACTAAGAATACTGGGGACTTGCTGAGGGATTTCAGGCACATCCTTTAACTTCATGGAAACTCAATTATATCACCTTTAAAAGGGAGTAATAATGCAATAGTTTGGTGGAGAACCACTGTGATAAAATGAGAAAATGCCACGAAAATATATAATATATTGTGAAACTATATAAAGTATTGGCTTACTAAAAGATAGGTGGGGAATTGTGCCTATTTTCTTTTTAAAAAATTATTTGATTTAGCTTAATCTATTTATTTATTTATTTAATTTGACCAGAGAGGGACACAGTGAGTGAGAGAGAAAGGGAGAGTGAGAAAGGAAGCCACCAGATCTGGGACTCGAACCGCGGTTAGTCACTCGGGAGTCTAGTGCCCTTAACTACCATGCAACCTGCCGACCCCAACTATACCTATTTTCGATGGATGTGTATTTTTTTAATTTTTAATTTTTATTATCATCATAATCTTCTTTATATTACATTGGATTACATATAACTTTACACTGTATTACATTGCTTTTTCAAAAGGGAATGCTA
This sequence comes from Tupaia belangeri chinensis, assembly GCF_000334495.1. Taxonomy (NCBI): domain Eukaryota; kingdom Metazoa; phylum Chordata; class Mammalia; order Scandentia; family Tupaiidae; genus Tupaia; species Tupaia belangeri. Next base: position 886,114 of record NW_006204388.1, read on the forward strand.
TGCATGTCAGTCAATACAGAGACATGAATCTTCCTGCTTCAAAATTCCATATCTTTTCTATGATTTTCCCAATCATTATTATTATTATTCTAATTATTTTTAAAAACAGTCAATCACTATTTCTCATTTTGCTTGTAATAAGACTTTACCCATCATGAAATACTTCTCAGACCAATCCAGTTGAGAATACTATACATGTCATCAACAGGTAATAAACCATATCTGTTTCTCACTAACGTCCTGCCTCTCTATTGTTCTCTTGCTATCTTTATCCTCTTCTCTTCACCACCACCCCCCATTCCACACTGTCTTATTCTCATTATTATTTTAACAGCAAAGTTTCCAGATGGGTTAAGGTCTTTGTGCAAACACAGGTCTTCATAAATAGTCTTTTGGTTTGTTGGTTTGTTTTTGAGAGATTTTTGCTATAGGGCTTGTGGGCTCTCAGGAGAGACAGAAGAGACATAGCGCGAGAAATCACCCCTCATCCCCAGGGGGGAGTGGCCACCTGTAATCCCGTCTCCATTCTCCTCTCAGGATTTTGGGAACGTGCACACAAGCCTAATGTGAGTTTCAAGCCACTGAGTCAGGGACTCTCTTTGTGGTCAGCCATGTGGGAGTCCTGCGACATAACCGTTTCGCCATCTGCTGGTCCCCCTAAATACAGTTTCTATTAGAGTTCTAATTACAAGAGAATTGCAATGGCGTGGAGGAGGATGGTTGCAGACTTTGTAAGGAAATGCCTCTCTCCTCCACTACACTCTCGTAAGTAACAGGAGTACATTTTACTGCTTCAGATATGCATGTAGCTGCTACCTGCCTCTAGGCACTTTTGATTTAGCTGACGTTTTGGGGAGGCGGTGGAGCAGCTTTAGGGGAGCCTTTATAATTGGGATTTATTTTTGAATTTGACCACCTGATTTTCCTCCTTCTTGTCTAGTCTCTGAAATCTCCGGGCATTCTCTATGAAATTATAGTTTCAGTGGGGCCCCAAGGGGCGGTACATCTTAGTCTTCCATGTAACTCTAGAGCTCCAAAGTAGGAAGCAAAAAAAAAAAAAAAAAATGTAGACGCTCATCTGTGCGAAGGGGTTGCGGCTCGCGTAGATTGCTGAAAGTCGGTCATTCACGTTTGTTAGAGTTGCAAAAGGACTTCAAAAAAAGGATCTCGTCCCTGCGGGAACATCTGTGGATGAAAGCTCGCCTCAGCAGCGAGGCTAGGGTTGGTAAATCCAGGGAGACACTTTAGTCGCTCGCCTCCCAGGGACACACACCCCTCCGGCCGAGGACTAGAGGCGGGAGCTGGCCGGGAGGCGAGTGGGAGTCGGGTCCGGCGAGGAGTAGGGGAGTTAAGACAACAGTCTGCCTAGGAGTTTTGCCAGCCCAGGCAGCCAAGCGCGGCGCTGGTTGCTTCTCCACCCTCCTCCCACCTCACTTCTGCCCACACCCACGGGCGCCCCGCCTCTCGGCCTTATAGAGTGAGCCCGGCACCTCCGAGCGCCTCGGAGCCAGAGGCTTCCCAGCGGACTGCGCGGCTGCTTGAGTGGCCTGAGAACTCGGGCGGCTGCGACCGCGGTCCTAGTATAGGAGTGAGGCGGCGGCTGCTCCCTGCACCATGGCGGGGAGCGCAGACCCTACCAGGGAAAGACCTCCGACGCCGCGGGTGCAGCCTCTGTCAACTCCCACTTCTGCTCTCCGGACGCCATCCCCTACTCACCTCGAAGACAGTATGAAGGAGACCCGGGGCGACGGCGGGGGCACCCCTTTCTGCACACGCCTCAACCACTCGTATCCAGGCATGTGGGCGCCTGAGCTCTCCGCCGAGGTGCGGAGCAACCTCACGCGCATCCCAGGCCGCGAGGACTGCGGATCGGTGTCAGTGGCCTTCCCGATCACCATGCTGATCACCGGCTTCGTGGGCAACGCGCTGGCCATGCTGCTCGTGTCGCGGAGCTACCGGCGCCGCGAGAGCAAGCGCAAGAAGTCCTTTCTGCTGTGCATCGGCTGGCTAGCGCTCACAGACCTGGTCGGGCAGCTGCTTACCAGCCCGGTGGTCATCATGGTGTACCTGTCCAAGCAGGGCTGGGAGCAGCTAGACCCATCCGGAAGACTATGCACATTTTTCGGGCTGA
>NW_006204388.1:889677-911861 GCF_000334495.1 Tupaia belangeri chinensis
GACAGCGCAGGAAGTCCTTTCTGCTGTGCATCGGCTGGCTAGCGCTCACAGACCTGGTCGGGCAGCTGCTTACCAGCCCGGTGGTCATCATGGTGTACCTGTCCAAGCAGGGCTGGGAGCAGCTAGACCCATCCGGAAGACTATGCACATTTTTCGGTCTGACCATGACTGTTTTTGGGCTCTCCTCGCTCTTCATCGCCAGCGCCATGGCCGTCGAGCGGGCGCTGGCCATCCGGGCGCCGCACTGGTACGCGAGCCACATGAAGACGCGTGCCACGCGAGCAGTGCTACTCGGCGTGTGGCTGGCAGTGCTCGCCTTTGCCCTGTTACCAGTGCTGGGCGTGGGCCAGTACACGATCCAGTGGCCGGGGACGTGGTGTTTCATCAGCACCGGGCGAGGAGGCAATGGGACCGGCTCTCCACACAGCTGGGGCAACCTTTTCTTTGCCTCTACCTTTGCATTCCTGGGGCTCTTGGCACTGGGTGTCACCTTTGCCTGCAACTTGGCCACGATTAAGGCCCTAGTGTCCCGCTGCCGGGCCAAGGCCACGGCGTCTCAGTCCAGCGCCCAGTGGGGCCGGATCACGACAGAGACGGCCATCCAGCTCATGGGAATCATGTGCGTGCTGTCTGTCTGCTGGTCACCGCTGCTGGTAGGTAGTTTCAGGGGGTGGTTGTGTGAGCGGGCGGGAAATGAAGAGTTCTGCAAGTGGCAGCTCCTGCAGGGAAGTGGGTACAAACACAGAGCTTCGCGGAGGCTTCTCCAGTGCTGTCCTGGTGGAGATTCCAGAGTTGAGCTCCTTGCACCTCTAAGTGGCATGCAGCCATCTGGCTGTCCACAGTGGAGCTCACCAGAATGATTACAGTCTCCCTTGGAGGGGAGAGGATACCCAGGTATCACTTAGTGCATGTGCAGAGAGAAAGGATGAAGGATGACAACTGATTTTGTGGGTTTTTACCTTATTTCTAACACTTCTAACAATTTAGGACGATTTTCAGTCTGCAGAAACACTCTACCTACCACAACAAAAAGGCACAGATGTCTTTTTCCCCCTTATTTATTTATTTATTTATTTATACCTTTTCCCACATTTACTTTACATATCAAAACTTTTTTCTCAAACTCCATAATTCTTGACAATAAACAACTTTCAAAATTTCAAAAACCTGAACTTTAAAGATAGTGTTCAAAACACTTGTTATAATTTTGTTTGTGACTCTATGACGGAGACAGTATAGTTGTAAATATTTTTGAGAACATATTTACACATCAACTACTCAAACTGTTGAAAAGCAAACACCCAGCACACAATTCACACATAAACCTTACAAGTAGCTTCTGGTCGAGTGGAGGCTGGAGTGGGAAAGATGCCTGTTGCCCCAGCAGCTGGCCTTCCCAAGAACATTGAAATGTGCTTGTCAGTCTAGGAAATGCTTTAATTGACGGTCTGATCATGATTTGCTTGCCCTTGTGGCAATCGGGCAGGGTGGTGTAGTGGCCAATCCTGGGATAGGAGGGAGGGTTTCTCCACTTCCCACCACTTTACACCTGCGCACACTGGAGAGTAAGTGATGTTCCACGTGCTCCTAGCACTTGCTCTTACATGGTATGTTTGAGATTTCTTTTTTCCTGTGGCACTTTTACGTAGATATTTCTGTGAGTCAGTGCTGTTTACTAATTTCTGAAGGACGAATGCTTATTTAGGGCCCAGACAGCCTAGCATAATAGATGCTGCAGGAAGAATTACCCAGTCACTGTCACAGACTTATAGCCAATTGTATATTGGACTTGGGAACTTACATAACTGGAACACAGGGATGCAGGGATGCAGTTTTCAGAATCTAGGCACATAGAGGGTTTTGTTTGTTTTGTTTTTTTAATTGTGGTAACATATACATAAAAATTTACTGTATTAATCATTTCAAGCATTCTGTTCAGTGGTTATGTGCATTGACATTTTTGTGTACCATATACAGTTTGAAATCTCTTACAGTTCAAAACAAAAACATAATTCCCTTTTCTTTACCACTCTCCCTTGCATTTGATAAATCAGTTATTTCAGAATACCTGTGTTTAACTGTTGTGGTAGATGTGAAGCACAAGCTTTGCTCTGAATCAGTGACTTGGTGGAAGGAGAGTTCTGCCAACCGGTTACTGTATGGTCCCAGTTCTGCATTCCAGAGGCTAATGTCATCACTAGGGCTTATCAAACTCAGAATCAATTTTGGACATATTTACTTCTGTGGCTGAGGAATGAGGTGCATAGATAGCTAGACAAGAGAAAAGAAAAATAAAGATTCTCAATAATAAACTACTAAAGTCTGACAAAGGCAAACAGAATGTCTGAATTTTTCACATCTGTTACTTGAATCCCACACTTGAGTTTGCTGTGTCTATGATTTATATATTAGGGGGAAAATGCAGCTAAATCATGAATAAGATATCCATAGTTAAATTTACAATTTTTTATTTCTTTTGTTGTTAAGTAGAAGAGAATGGTTTAAGTAGTAGAGTATGGTTTTTATTTGGAGACTTTGATTCTAATAACATGAGTATGGTGGCCTTGGGAAGATTATAAATCAATCTTGAAATCAGAAATTTTGGATTGCCAAATCTACTCTCTCAAGGAGGATTATATTTGAGGCTAGTCTTATTTAATTTAATACCTTCATTCAGGTATTTATAGATTTGTACATTTTATCAGGCAATTTATTAATTCATTTTCCATAGGATATTTAGAAGAAAAATAGGGAGGCAAAGTATTATGTCACAGGGAGGTGTGGTATTGTCTGTTGAGGATGTTTTGTGGTTTTGTCAACTGTGTTGGGGAGAGATGTTCACCTGTTGAAATATCCATTTTGTAAGACAAATAATAATGTGATTGAATGTATAAAAGAAAATGAAATGAAAAATAAATAAATTAAAAATATAAATAAAAATAAATTCAACATATACTCATATAAAAGAAAAGAAATTCATGTTTCAAATTAGGTCATTTGTAATGTTAAAAAATGGTTCCATATTTTCTTTTGTGCACTATTGATATTAGATCTCTAAATATCTTCAGAAAAACCCCTACAGTACAGTGCTGGCATTATTTCAAGGAAAAAAAAACTGGCAAAACTACTTTCATAATAAATTGGAGAATGGAATTACACGAATGAAAATACTAGAACAGTGAAATGAATTTTCAGCATATTAGTGAGAGATCTTTTTTACACTAACTATGGGTAAAATAGAGATTTTGTATTAATATTTTTGAGTTAGACATAAGACAGTAATATAATTATCTGAACTCCTTACTTGAAAATCTGAGCATGTCTTATTCTCAAAGACCATAATAATCTTCTATTGTTACTGCTGAAGACTTAGTAGAGCAGAGATAGTCCAGTAAGAAAATGTCTCAACTGCTACAAGTTCTTACTATAAGAACACTTAAAACAAAATTTATGTATGGTAAAGATAATTTTATTTTCTTTTTCCCAGAAACTCTGCAAGATTCAATATGAGGTTTGAAATTAAGTGAGACTGTAGTGGGAAAGAATGTCACTGAGACAGATGATCTACAGTTCTTAGTCATTATTTATCTAAGGCATCAAATTGCCATTCTGTTGGAATCAGCAATTTGATTCAGCAATGCAATGTATTTGACATTATTGTTATTTTTTTTAAATGAACCATACAAAATAGTCCACTTATTTGACATGATAGCTAAACTTCCAGAGGCAGAAATAATCTTAGAGTGTTGTTAAAGGAAGCCAGGAACAGTCCTGGTCAAGTTATATAGCTACTGAGTGACTAGCCCTTTTGGACACGGTACATGTGAGAAAATGGTGGATTATTTCAATGATAGATCCAGAAGCTGATACAACTTGAAGATTAATTAGATAAATCAGGGCTAAAAGATGCATATTTTTAAATTTTCAGTTTATCTGAGAGAGCCAAGAATTAAACACGTCTTAAGCCATCATCTTGGAAGAAATTCAGATGGTCTAGAGTTGTAGCATAATTGTGACTCACTGGCTTTTCTCTTTTGAAAAAGCTGTAAAGGTCAATAACTCAATTTTAAAAGTGTTCATAGTTTAATTTTCTGGGAATGACACTCAGGAATATGCACTACAAGTATTAATAGTAAGTTATGATTCATCAGGGGATGCTTAGTGGGGGTGGATGAGGGATACTTGGTACTGTCTTTCTATTTGCAGTTCTAGCCTTACCTAGTGGGAAAGCAGTGTGGGGAAGTGGTCAATAAAACTCTTACATGTGCGTAACATTTCTGTAATTCACCAGTCTTCCACATTTGTGTCATGTCCTTTATGTCTCAGAACTCTAAGATCTATAACTAATGTGTCAAATTCTCACTCCTCTATCTTCCTCAATTCTTTATCATGAAGATGAGTAGGAAATTTGCACTTTAGTTCCCACTGGCTATGCTTCTGGAAGATTATTAGTTTCTTGGGTCTCCCGTTTCCCTAGAAAATTCCAACTTTCACAGATTAATGATAGTAACTAAAGAAGTCTAATTTTTTGTGGGGTTTATTTTATATCTTTATAAGTGTATGTCAACATTTTACAGTAAACAGACTAATTCATTCTTAATCAGAAATGAGAGTTGGACAATGTATGGCTTCTTAAATGAGAAAGATACCCCCCGCACACATACATATACATGAAACAGCACTGTAGAGTGGATGTTCTCTATGACTTATACGGACTGCTCTCTTTCCTCAGGACACTTCTCTCTTGATTTTTCAAGGTTGCCACTTTATTCCTTGCCTATTCATTGATATCTGCTGAGCTGTCAGCCCTTTAGCACTGGCTAAGGTCTCCAGTCAGAAGTCTCTTTCTTAGCAAAGCCTTCCCTGATGCTTCCTAGGCCTGGCTGGGTGCTCGGGTCTTTTGCTCCCATCATACCTTGCATTTCCTTGTCATAGGTCTGAGTCACATTTCACTGGACATATTAGTTAGTTGTCTTTCTATTAGACCTCCTGAGGACACATATAGTCTGTCTTGTGCATTATTTTGTCCTAGGAGCTATCATCATTGCCTGCCATATAAAGTATGTCCAATACATGCTTTCTGACAATATTCCTGAACACCCAAATCAGAAGAAAGAGTCTGGCTCTACTTGCACAAGCAATTAGTTGTGTGATCTTAGAAAATCACTTGATATCTTTATGAACTATTTTTTTTTCCTGTAAAATAGGATAAAAACACCTATCAGCCTTTTATAGGACTGTAATTAAAATGAACAAGATAAATACATGTGAACACAATTGGGAGGTGAACAGTGCTATGAAGTGTTTTATTACTGACTCCTTTTAGCAAGCTGGAATATTACTTCCATATTAGGAATGCCACTATGATGTTTTACTGAATAATAATATTGACTTCTTGTGTTCAGATAGATCTCTCTTCCAGGAACCCAGAGAAAAGAGGCAAGTAGTGCTTTACAGCTTAATCAGTGAAAGTTCACTGAGGGAAAAATGTAGAAGAGAACGTAACTTTAAAAAAAGAAAAAAAGAAAAATGTTAAGCTACAGTGCATAAATTTTTATATGGAATTGTAATTCATTCCTCCCCGCTCCTCCTGTTACCATTTGTCTTCTGCATTCTCTCAGCCCTGGGATTTGTTCCCCTTTACAGCTAAATCTAAAACTTGCTGGATCCCATTTCTCCTTTTCCTTAAACATGCAGGAATAACCACTACTTTGTTCTCTGAAGACCTTCGTCGCACATTTAGAATGTTCTTCTACTCCATGGCTGTCAGAGGAAGAGGGCTGGGTTTCTACAGCAAGGTGTGCCTCACCCCACCTGAACAGTTGTTCCTCTGTGTTGGAATTGAACACGGCTCTAGTCCATTTCCACATCCTCTTGTAGGAGCTGCCATTCTGGCTGAGTTTTCTTGTTCTTTATATGCACAGAACTGCAGTCACTAAATGTCTGAGTCGAATTTATTGTACATCTAGTGGTGTCCTCAGCTAGTCATTCTGCAAACGTTTAAAGGTGGAGCAGGTGTCTCTCTTGTCTCCATTCTTCACAGGTAATCAGAAATGTTGGGGTTTAACAGAAACTCTTTTAGTGACTCATAGCCCAGAACTGAATTTACACAAGCCTTAGGAAGACCAATGTGAGAATCGTGGGGGTGTGAATTGACACACTTAGTTTTGACCACATCTTGGCCATACATTAATATAATTTGCAGCCTACAAATTTTCCCATCCAGTGGCCCTCCTAAATACTCCCTGAGGCAACATTCATAAGAAGGATATTTCAGTAATTCATCATGGTGCTTTTCAAAATCCATATATTATTTTACTAACATTGATTTTATAATAAGTATTTGGAGGATCATAAACCTAAGAATGAAAAATTGTGGCAGAAATAGAACAAGAGGCTTGATTACTCACACCTTAATTCTGTTATAAAAAAGGAAGTTAGCCACCAATTTAAGTAAAAGTTGTGTAATACAAATTCAGAGTAACTCCTACACCAAATAATAATGCTATTTTTAAAATTTTGGAAATACAAAAACAAAGGTCACAAAGGAGCTGGGAACCTACTTATTTAAAATGATTGTTGAACCAAACCAATCAACCAACCAAAAGACAAAAACAACAAAAAAGCAAAGAGTGTAATTTTTAAACTACACCTTTTACCAGTTATTTGATAGTTCCCAAAAGTAGGTTTGATTTGGATATCTTTCTGTCTCTCTTTTTGAGGACTTAACATCATTTTCAATAGCTGTCTATATTGCTTTTGGTGCGATTCAGGAAAATTATAAAAAACAAAACAAACACTTGTTCATGTTTAAAAAGATGAGAGATTTTAAAACCAAGACACATTTTGGGGAATTCACAAGACAGTAACATAGAGCTTTAATTACTGTCTCAATGTAGGAACCTTCCCTGATAACTTATTACTAACCACCTTGGGTCAGAGCTTCTGGCAGATCACACATCAGCATTTCCGCAGGGGGAAGTATGCCTCAACACCCAGCTCCTCAACCAGAGAGTGGCCATGAGTGGCTGAGTGACCCTGACTTGAGCGTACTCCTTTCTGTTTCATGAAAACAAAAGAGAGTTATTGAAGAAGCAGGTGAGGACCACAGAGAGAAGGTGGTACTGGATGGCAAGAGGCCTGGGTCTCGTTTCGGCTTTGGTACATGATGGGAGTCACTTTGTCTTGTTTGCCTTCCCTTTTCTCATCAGTACGATATGAAAATGACCAAATCTAACTTTTCGTACCATTCTGACTTCCTGTACTAACTAGATAAAATGGTTCCTCTTGGACATACTGAATTAGATGCATGAGGGAAAACATCCAAAGACTTCTTATAAAGAAACATAGAAATGTGTACAAATGAACAATGTAGATCACACATCCTTTTTTTTTTTTTTGAGAGAAAGATTTTTGGATTTTTGGTGTAGGGTATGTGCGCTCACTGGAGAGATAGAGAGAAAGAAAGTGAGACATCACTACTGAGGAAGGATGGCCATACTGCAATCCCTTCACCTCCATTTTCCTCTCAGAATTTGGGGCATGTACGGATACATGCCCGGCATGAGTTTTAAGTTTCCGGGTCCAGAGCTTGCACCACAGTCCCCCATGTGGGAGTCCAGCGCCTTAACCACTACACCACCTGCTAGCCCCAATCACACATTCTTTCATCCAATCATTCTATAAATATTTATTGAGTGCTTAGTATGTGCCTGATACCCTGTTTACCATGGTCATACAGGGGTACCATAGTTGTATGGATAAAGCAGTTACAGAGCTGTAGGGGTGCTAGTCACATTAAAATCTTTGCAAATGACACATCTTGGACTTGAGTGGTGTGCAGCCTGTGTAGGTAGTTATATATGATAGCTTTGATGATTAACCAAATGGACACGATATCTTCTTTCATGAAGCTTTTAGTTTAGTAAAATAGACACACAGATAAATTATCATTCTAATAAATGAATGTAATCAGCCTAATGGGTCTTATGGTGGTTGCTCTTACTGCCACGTGGTACCACTGTGGCAGATTAGCCTCATAAGGGTAGAAGGAAGATGCTGGTTCACTGCTGTGGTGATGCCTCTGATGCAGCATGCATCTGCCCAAGATATGACAGATCTGTGCTTGGACTCTATGCTTAAAGAGCATATTACAGGGACTAGCAGTTAGTGTAATGGCTATGTCACTGGACTCCCACGTAGTCGACCGCGGTTCGATTCCCGGACCCAGTGGCTTAAATTCACGCCAGGCGCATGTGTGTGCATGCCCAAGATCCTGAGAGAAGAATGGAGGAGAAGGGATTGTGGCGTAGCCATCCCCCCTAGGGGGTGATTTCTCGTTTTCTGTCTCTCTGTCTCTCTCTGTCTGTCTGGCAAGCGCACATGCCCTATAGCAAAAACCTCTCCAAAAAAAAAGAGAGCATATTACAAACCAGCCCCTCCTTTTGGATCCTTTGGTTCTGTGCTGTACTCATATTACGCCTTTGTAAATTTGTGTATTATTATTTTTAAAAAATTATTTCTATTGCCAGAGGGCATGTGTGCTCCCCATAGACAGTGAGAGGGAGAAAAAACCCTCTAATAGGACATGGTCATGCCACAATCCTTTCTCCTCTATTTCTCCATCCTGTTGAGATTTTGGTCATGCACACACACATGCCTAGTGTGTTTTTTCAAAACACCAGATCTGGGATTTGAAGCATTGTCAACTTTGTGGAATCTGGTTTCTCTAGATCACAAGGCCAGCCCTTGGTGAATTTTCTTGTAAGACTTCCCTTGAGTTTTCCTCCAGTAAATTTGGCCGAAGTCATTTTTTTTTTTCTTTTTATATGGTTGAAAGCTTAATATATAATGTCCTATCATTATGTACATTTCAAAATTTCTTCACTCTTACATTAGAGAAATGAAGAAAGACCTTAAACTCTACACGTTACTTCACTGGAAATGTAAGAAATTAACAATCAGTCTAAGTTTCTTGGTTTCAAACTTTGGAAGAAGAGGCTAGATTTGTTTGTCTCTTTTTTCCTAGAAGGCCCTGGGCACATGAAGCTCTACCCACATTTTTCCAACTGACCATCAGACTATCCCAAGAGTGTTGTGTGGGTTTTCTTTTTATATACCACACAAATTTCTCCTATGTAAACCTAATCACTTTACATTTACTAGAGTAAGTGACACTTCTCTAACATCTGCTCCAATGTGATTTCTCTGCCCACTTGGACAGAGAAGTGCAGGCAGCTCCTGGTATCCCTTATGTACATCAAAACAAGGGCATGCCATGAAGGCAGGAGAAAAGTGCTCGGGTAGAGTTTCATAGAGGACCCCCTTCCTTATGCACTGGTGACTTTGGCGAGGTTGGGGAGGGTATTTCTGAGGAAATGGCATTTATGACATGTCTTGAAAGATGAGCCTGAGGATGAAAGACCAGTATGTGAAGACATCACTGTAGGAAAGAGCTAGAAGCACTGGAGGAACAGAAAGAAGGCCAGGTGGATGGATTAGGCTGAGTCAAAGGGAGAGCACCTTCAAGGTGAGTGTAAAGGGGGCAGGCAGGGGCACATAATGCAGAACCTTGTCATTTTTGTTTAGGAGTTTATATTTTTACCTTAAGTATAATAAAGCAAGTAAGAACTTTGAGTGAGAGAGTGATTTGCTCTTTATATGATAAGGAGATTGCTTAGTGGATTGAAGAGGACATCAAAGTCCATCAATTGCGAGAGCAGATGGAGATGTACAGATGGTAATAGAATAAAAAACTCTCTTCCCTTAGTGTTGCTTTAAACAATGGAAGGGAGGGGCCAGCAGATGGCACTGTGGTTGCATCACTGGACTCCCACTCAGCTGACCACAGTTCGACTCCCAGACCTGGTAGCTTAAAACACATGTGGGGTGGATGTGTATGCATGCTCAAGATCCAGGAAGGAGAATGGAGGAGAAGGGATTGGTATGTGGCCATCCCCCCTGGGGAGGGTGATTTCTCACTTTCCCTCTCACTGTGTCTGTCTGTCTGTCTGTGTCTTTCTCTGGCAAGCACACGTGCCCTAAGGCAAAAATCTCTAAAAAAAAAGATGAGAAAAAAAAGATGGAAGGCAAATAGCTCGGCATAGACTTGGTGATGGAAGAGGAAATGGCAATGGGTGTGGGCAGAGGTACAGAGGAGAAAATTGAGGCAAGCATGCTGAGAATTGTAAACAAACCTGGTTTTTTTTTGATTGTTTGTTTTTGTTTTTTGGAGAGGTTTTTCGCTATAGGGCACGTGCGCTCGCCAGACAGACAGAGAGAGATATAGAGACAGAAAGCGAGAAATCACCCCCCAGGGGGGATGGTCACGCTGCAATCCCTTCTCCTCCATTCTCCTCTCGGGATCTTGGGCACACACGCACACATGCCCGGCGTGAGTTTTAAGCCACTGGGTCTGGGACGCGAACCGCGGTCGACTACGTGGGAGTCCAGTGACATAGCCATTACGCTAACTGCTGGTTCCCAACAAACCTGCTTTTGTCAAAGTGCATTTGAGAATGTCGAGAGATACTATGAGTCAAATAGGTATTGAAGGGTGGAGTGTGGAGAGGAGTATATTGGTAGATTGCCTAGAAATTAGGAATAAGAATTTGTGTTTTTCAGCTAGGGCAAGTTGTATCACTTTCCTTTACTTCTGTTCAATGTTTGTAAATTAAGAGGGTTTAGAGTATAAATTTCTGAATTCATAAAGGTTATTTAGTAAAGCTACTTATTTAATGCTTAATCTCTCTCTAGAATATTTCTGGTGAAATTGTTCGAGCTTTGTTCAAACTACTTACAGAAAATTCATTGCTTTTCAAAAAACATGAAGAATTTTCTTAGAGCCAAGTATTGTGCCATTTTCTTTCTCATGTGTAATTTTCTTTATTTTCTATAACAACTCTATGAGGTGTTATCACCTCCAACTAACAGATAATGAGAATCCACCAGACTAGAAGAGTGGTAAAGCATCCAGACACACATTGCAGGGTCTCAGGTTCATGTCCTGGGGTCTCCCAATGTATGCTGCGTGTACACACATGCCTGTGATCCAGGCTGTCTGAGCTTGGAGGTATTGGGTTGTTGGGAAAGTCATGACATATTTTGCATAGAAACACAGAAAAATACATTATGACTCTCCTGACAACCTAATAGAATTCAATCTGAAGACCCTGGTGTGGTGCCTCTCTCTCTCTCTCTCTAAGTAGTAAGTAAATGAACTTAAAAAGTATGAAAAATAAACTAGAGTTGAAAGATGTTGAGCGATTTATTCTAGGTAACACTAGTAAGTGATCAAGTTGATTTTCAAAGGCTAGGCTTTTTACTTCATGCCATGGTGCCTCCAAGTAGCCCAATTCATTTTGAGTCGTTCTTATTCCTAGCAAAATTTTATTTTCTTATATTCATTGAGTCACTCTGTCTTCCCTCTTGTTTCCACCCTTAGTTGCTAATGTAGTACTAATGTAGTCTTTGGTTTATATAGAACAGTACTAAATTCACTTTAATTTTATATAACTTTATTTTTGTCTTTCATGATATACAAGTGGGATATAGAGAAAGAGAGAAAGATAGGCACACTCAATAAGGTCTCATGGCATGATCCCCCCACCAGCCTTTCCCAGCCATCTAGGATCATGGGAATGTGCACACATGTCCACATGCACAGATCAACCTGAGAACCAAACTCCAGTCTTCCATATGGCTCCCAGAACTGCAGAGCATATTACTAACCTAGTGCCACCATGACTGGACCCTTAACTTATTTTTATTTTATTGTTAGGTTTTGAGTAACAAAGAGGCCACGGTTTTATATCGACCATCCAATCTCAGCATACATATGGAACTGTACCGATAATATGTGGCTCAAGGGACCGGCAGTTAGCGTAATGGCTATGTTGCTGGACTCCCACGTAGTCGACCATGGTTCGAGTCCTAGACCCGGTGGCTTAAACTCACGCTGGGCGCATGTGCGTGCGTGCCCAAGATCCCAAGAGGAGAACGGAGGAGAAGGGATTGCAGCGTGGCCACCCCCCCGGAGGGTGATTTCCTGCTTTCTGTCTCTCTGTCTCTCTCTGTCTGTCTGGCGAGCGCACGCGCCCTATAGCGAAAACCTCTCAAAAAAAAAAAATATGTGGCTCAACATATATATTAACAATACAAACTCATGGATATTTATACAACACTACTGTTTTAGGTTTTGGTGCATCTTGCACATGGGACTTTAGTAAACATTGCAAACATAAAGCAACTTATCTATTTCAGTTCATGAGAATCTGCTTTCATAAAAGCCCATTGGTAATTTCATAGAATACTTATTAAAGGAAACCCAGGAAAATCAATAACTAAATGACAAAAGGAGCACTTTAAAAGAAAAGGTGGTAGATAAAAGTATTAGATTTTTAAAGTTTAGCAATTGGATTTAGGAACCAGAGAATGTATATTCGTATTAGGAATTTTAAAAACAAATCCCCAGGATCTGCCTCACAATTATGACTACATTTCAAAAGAATAGTATTGGGTTGCTACAGTGTCTTTCCTGTCAGAGTAAACAATTATTCCATTATTCTAAAGAAATAAGATGGTCATTTACACAAATGGTTTTAAAATAAGATTCTCCCCCATCAGTATAAAATAACACCAAACTAATATGATCTCCATCAAATAACAAAGAAAGTTTATCAAAATGTTGACCAGAAAAATAAAGAATCCAGATTACCACTTATTTTCCCTGGATGCTTCAAAGTGCAGAGCACACCAGTCTCCTGCAAAGATGTGGTGGCAGTTCTGACCTTGCCCTCGTTTATGAAATGAGGGCGGACCAAAAGCCTTCAGCTCACGGTTTTTGCTTTTTCCAGTATAGAATTGAGAGGGTGGACCAGGTGGTTTTGTTGTTGTTGTTTTTGGTTTTCTTTTTCATTTGAAGTTTTTGGCATAGGGTGCATATACTTGCCAGAGAGACACAGAGAGAGAGAAAGTGAGGAATCACCCCCCAGGAGGGACTGCCACACCTCTCGTGGCATCCCTTGTCCTCCATTCTCCTCTCAGGATTTTGTGCATGCACGTACACATGCCTGGCATGAGTTTCAATCCACTGAGTGTGGAAATCCAACACCTTTCCCACCATGCCACCTGCTGACCTGAGCCAGATGACTTTTTTTTTTGGAGAGGTTTTTGCTATAGGGCGTGTGCGCTCGCCAGAAAGACAGAGAGAGACAGAGAGAGAGAGACAGAAAGCGAGAAATCACCCCCCAGGGGGAATGGCCACACCACAATCCCTTCTCCTCCATTCTCCTCTCGGGATCTTGGGCATGCACGCACACGTGCCCAGTGTGAGTTTAAGCCGCCGGGTCTGGGACTCAAACCGCAGTCGACTACATGGGGGTCCAGCGACATAGCCATTACGCTAACTGCAGGTCCCTGGGCCAGATGACTTTTAAGAAAATTTTCAACTAAAAGAATCTAAATTAGCATGAAATCTCATCTTTGAGAAGATAGATATTTAGAGTGGCAAAAGAAATAGATTGTTTTAAAGGTAGATGAAGGGACTGGCAGGTAGCATGGTGGTTAAGGGAACTGGACTCCCACATGACCAACTGCAGTTCGAGTCCCAGACCTGGTGGCTTGCTCTCTCACTTTCTCTCTCTTGCTCTCTCACTCTGTCCCTCTTTGGTCAAATTAAAAAATAAATAAATAACTTGATAAAGTTAAATAAGAATAATTCTTTTTTTTAAAAAAAAAGGTGGGTGAAGTGTTTCTTCTCATTTTATACATTCACTCAGAACTATTCTATTGTACAGTACAAAGGGCCAAGTTTGGGTAGAAAAAGAGTGAACCATCATGTTACTATACCAATAACCAGAACTTCCTGCCTTTGAATTTTAAGAACCATGAATCTAGTTGGGAAAAAAAGCCAAGAGAGATGTACTTTTAAGCTGTTCAATAGGATCTAGTTAAGTGCACACTTATTATTCTGTTTCAGAAATTCTTCAGAAAGGCAACTTTAACAAAACTGGTTCTAACAGAAAGGATGAAAGGGCAGGGGAGAATTTTTTTTCCTCTTTTAATCCCAAGAAAATAGTGGCTTCTCATTTTCTGTCCCCTACAAAGAATAAAAATATCACTTCTAGAGTTTAACACAGTGGCTTTGTTTTCAAAATGCACCAATTTATTTTCTTCACAAGGCAGCCATACGTGATATCAATAAATCTTAAACATGACTGCTATGTGATTTCTTCAGTAAGTTCCATGGCTTGCCTGAGTTTTCCTGGAACATTCAGCCAGAGGAGTCCTGAAGTTTCAGATAGTAAAGTTTTCTCCACAACTACAAATTCCTTTGATGTTTAGGTTATTGAATATAAACTCTGGATAATCTGTCTTCCACATAGTTCACTTATGTTTCTAAAAGTGTTAACTATGCTTTCTTTTTTGGTTTTTAAATTTATTTATTTAACTTTACTTATTATGATTATTACTCATTTTGATCAGACAGAGAGAGAGAGAGGGAAAGTGAGAAAGCAAGCCACCAGGTTCAGGACTTGAACTGTGGTCAGCCATGAGGGAGTCCAGTGGTTTAACCACCACACCACCTGCCGACCCTAACTATGCTTTCTTTTCCATCAGCATTCTAGCTCCATCTTGAACAACTTCATTAGAATCTCCATTTTACTTCATATATATTCAAGAGTATAAGAATGACCATTACAATGTCTGGTTCAGACATCAACTTTTATGCCTGTGTGTGTGTGTGTGTGTGTGTGTGTGAGAGAGAGAGAGAGATTAATTAATTTATTTTTAAGGCAAGGATTCTCTGTGTTGTGCTGCTCCTACCTTACCCTTCCAAGTAGCTGGGACCTTCATGCCTGCCTGTTCAGAAAAGGTCTTGCTATGATATCCAGGCCTGTCTTGACCTGAGAGACTAGGATTACAGGTGTGTGCCACTGTGCCCAGCCTTTAGGGTGGAGTAGGAGCTGAGCCAAGGCCTTCCATGTGGTCCCAGCCCATGGAACACAGCATGTTAGCAGTATACACCTTAACTAGTTCTGGGTCTTGGGCACACATGTGCCCAGCACACTTGGAAAGGTGTTCAGATGTGACTCTAGCATCTTCCCATGTTGCCCAGCCTTACAGAGTATCATGTTTTACCTCTGTGCCACTATCTTGGCTCTGTATTACAGTGTTTTGACTGTGACTTGTTCCATGAGGTCAAGTGTAAAAATTTTCCACTTTTAGAGTCATGTTAGCACCAAACAGTTCAAGACTTTTAGAGCATTTCAGATTTTGGATTTTGAAATTAGGGATGCTCAACCTATATTATTCTTTATTAAGTGTTGAGACGTTTTACTAAGTATGAATAGGAAAGTAACATAAAATTACTTTAACAACGGCAGTGGTAGAAGCCTTGATTTATTAATTCATTTAGCAAACATTTATTGAATATTGGTTATGTGTGAGGCACTGTGCTGCAGTCTGACAGA
Organism: Tupaia belangeri chinensis; assembly: GCF_000334495.1. Classification (NCBI taxonomy): domain Eukaryota; kingdom Metazoa; phylum Chordata; class Mammalia; order Scandentia; family Tupaiidae; genus Tupaia; species Tupaia belangeri. The sequence continues at coordinate 905,151 of NW_006204388.1, forward strand.
ACAAAGGCAGGGCCCTTGTACTCAAAGAATGTGTTTTCTACCAAATGACTCTCTGGAAAACTTGAAGTCATGACTCAAAAAAGCAATGTCATTTTCCATTGTCAATTTTCAGTAAAGGAACAAAGCTGAGAACCACCTAGAATTCATTTATCCATTCATGCATTCAATGATTATTCCCCGACTACGTACTCTACATCGGGCTTTGTTCTAGGGAATATAGCAGTGCATTTGATTAGTTTTATGCTCTCTGAGAACTTATATTCTAGTGAAAGGAAAAAGTCAGTTAAGAAACACCTAGAAGTCAGGCTCTGATAAATATTGTTAAAAACATAAAGCAATGAGATGTGATAAAGCCAGTGTGGGGAACTGTTGTAGATTGGGATATCAGGAAAACATGTTTCTGAGAGGCAACACTGAGGTGTGGAACTGAATGAAAGAGATAAAAATCAGGCATGGCTGATGTTCAAGAAGAATATTCTAGGCAGAGGGAATAGCAAAGACTCTTCTAGTATGTTCAAGTAGGTCAGTACAATTGAAGTAAAATGAAAGGAGCAGGAGGGAAATGCTATACATTGAGGTCAGAGAAAGAGAAAAAAAAAATCATGTAAGACCATGCTAGGGAGTTTTGATATTATTTTATGAGAACCACCAGAAAGATTGAAGCAGGAGAATGACATAATTGAAGGCTTTCATATGATGATTCTGGCAGTTGTTGAGGAAAGACTGGAGCAGGAAGACTAGCTGGAAGACTACTGAAGTCGTTCAAGTGAGAGACAACCACTGGAACTGGACTAGAGGAGTGGACATATGCACATAGTGCTTTGGAGACATAGTCTGTCAAGCTTTCGGAAATGTTTCTAATCCCATCTTGCCATTCTGACAAGAGATAGGGTCCTCTCTTCCTCTCTGGTCCTTTGGTTGTGAGGTCACCAGCTGTCCACAAGTGACTTCCCACTCGGCTCCCTGACAAAGAAGTGACTCCTCCCATCTTACACAGCTACTAACAGGTAGAGTCAGGTTGTAAATTCTAATAGGTGCTTTTCTTTTATCTGAGACACAAACCTGAACAGTCACACAGAGACACACAAGTTAGCAAAGCTTAAACTCACACCAGGTGTGTGTGCGTGCATGCCCAATATCCCGAGAGGAGAATAGAGGAGAAGGGAATGTGGCGGGGCCATCCCCCCCGGGGGTTGATTTCTTGCTTTCTTTCTCTCTGTCTCTCTCTGTCTTTCCGGTGAATGCATGCAAAAAAAACCCCCCAAAAAAAAAAAAACCCAAAAAACAAAAAACATCATACAATGTTGTAAGAAGCAAGATCACTAGAAGATCCAGATGATGCTAATTTTCAGGTCAGATCTTATAAGGAATTATTTACTGAGGAAGTTCTTGTTAAACTAGTTTTTTTTTTTCCCTTTTCTAAATTGGAAGCAATTCTCAAATTAATATTCTCTGCATTTAAAATCAGGATTCTTTGACTACAAATCACAGAAACCTAATACAAACTAGCTTAAGCAAGAAAAAAAAGTATGGTGGAGAGTTGTTTGATTCACATAAATTGCAGGGGTGGAGTAGAGGTGGCCTTATGTAAGAAAGACTGAAACCAGGACTAGAGTCTCTCTTCATATCTTAAATTTTGGCTTCTCACTGTGTGTCAGAATCCCAAGTTGAGGCTCTTCTTCTGAAATCAATCAAAGACATAGCTTTGCAGCTCCTTAGCTTGACCCTGGGCTCCTTGTTCTGAGCTTCAAGTTAGTAGACTTATATTTACTGTCTGCACATGGAGATTTAATATTATTTTCATAGTAGTATAATATTTCAGTGAATACATCATCTCGAAGTACTGTTTGATTGTATTTTTCTTTTCCATTCTTTGTTTTGTTTTGTGAAAACTAGAAACAACAATTGATAATAGAAAGCCTCAGTACCTTACAAAGATTCAGGCTCAGACTGTTCATTAGTGACTGAAGAGTGTAATGAGAGGTTTATAGCAGAATAGAGTTGGATCCAACATTCCATGAGCTCCACAGTGAGTGACCACAGAAGAAAAAAAGCTCTGTTTTGAATTTTCTGTAAAGGGGGGATTGTAGACTGGATTTGATGTTAATCTGGTAACTGACTTTCTCTTTAGAAATGAGTAGCTGTGCTAATAAGCTGGGTGGTTATTTTCGAATTTATGTAATGGTAGAAATTTCCTCCAAGAATAGACTAAGGATTTTACTAGATCTAGATTTCTGAGTGCAATATATTTCTTAGGATTAGTTTTTGTTCTTTAAAAAATATTAGGGAACATCTTGAAAATTTTTTTCTCTAGCATTTATTTGTAATAAAAATATGCTGTAGATTAACATCAGGAAGCATGAAATTATCTTCTGACTTCCGAGCTCTAGTTTTTTCCTCTGACTTGGTTCAGGGTGGTGAACAATAAAATCTGACCACAAGCTCAAACAGCGTGTCCTGGAAGGATATTGGGGGCTTAAAGAGTGAATAGAAAACTAGCAAGTCAGTTTTAGAAGACAGGCAGGGCCCAGGACACCCTGATGCTGAGCTTCAGGCCGCACTGCGAGGGCCTGATGTCATAATGTCTGCTACATGCTGTGGTGATGAATCCAGCTTCTCCTTTACATTACCGTCTTTAAGATTCAACGTCCTAATGTAATCTGACTGCTGTAGCCTGGTTATTTATCACCTGACTGTGTCAAGGGGTCAACAGAAGAATTAGCATCTCCAGCATCTGGTTTTTGAAGTGGAGGGCAATAGTGAGGGGCATGTCCTGGGATTTCTTCACCACCCAGAATGTAGAGAAAAATGAGTTATCCAAAATTAAGATATTAATAATAAAATCAGGTGTCCATTTTTACCATCTATTTCATCCTTACAGACATTATAACACTAATGTATTCTTGAAGCTGCATGTATGTGTGTGTGTCTGTGTGTGTGTGTGTCTGTTTGTGTGGCTGTGGGCATGGTGGTTATGGACATGGTCACACTGCAATCCTCTCTCCTACATTTCATCATCCCGCTGGGTTTAGGGGAATGCATGTACATGCGCCATGAGTTTTTCAAGCTACTGGGGCTGGGATTTTTAGCTTACAAAAACATTTTCAAATAATTTACTGAAAATACTGCACAAAAAGAACAGATTTATTAAGAATAGCAAAGGATGACAGAAACTGTCTAGAGCATGTAATCACAGTAAATTAAAGATTTCCTATGGAATACACTTTTGTTCATTAATTGATCTTCTTAGGAGCCTGGGTTTTCAGGGAAGATATTTCAAATATCCCTACAGAAAATAGCAAGAACTTTCCTGTATCCCACAGTAATCTATTATGGATTTCAGTCACTGTGATACCTGCGATTTAAGAGTGTTTTCTAAAAATATGTGGCACTAATTTCTTCCAATTCTGTGTCTTTTAGGCTTAGAACATTCACATACAGTGATAAAGTTTTACTGGGCAAACATTTTTTAGCTAGTACAACTCACAAATATTATTCTTTTCACCAAACTATTTATAAAACAAATAAAACTGTTTATTGAGTTCTCTTTGCTTAGTGGGAAAGTGTTTGACTACAGTCAAAAATTAGAATATTTGTTTTGACAGTTCTAAAACTCCCAGCATGATGCAGTCCAATTAGGATTCTCACAAACCTGTTTTCATCTTTGGTCTTGTAATTACGGGGAAGAGAAAGAGTCTTAGAGAAACTTGTGACCATAGTTATTCTCTTACAAGGAATTCAGATATATTACTATCCAGTACCTTCTCATCCAAATTGAAAGGCTTAGGATTCCTTAGTTTAATCTTCATGATCCTGGATTTGGCCACATTTACCACTCTGTGTTGGGACTCACTGCCATTCAATCTCTCCACTGTTCAATTTCCCCAATGAGATACAAGGCAGGAATACACACACGCGTGCGTGCACATACACATACATGCACACACATACATGCACACACACACGCACACACACACAGACACAAGTGTGTGCATCTCCAAGGATACATTGTTTCTAAGAATGAGTTAGATAGTAAAGTTAACACTCAACTGTATTTATTTATTCATTTATTTTTAGAGAGTTGTTTTTTTTTTCTATAGTGTGTACACTCAATGGAGAGAGAGAGAGACAGAAAACGAGAAATCACCACACCCCCCAAGCGGGGATGGGCATACCACAATCCCTTCTCTTCTCCAAGAAAAGACTCTTGGGACCTTGGGCACACACACATACATGCCCAGCATAAATTCTAAGCCACTGGGTCCGGGACTCAAACCTAGATCGATTACGTGGGAGTCAAGCAATGTAATCATTACACCATCTGCTGGTCCTGATTTTATTAAAGAGGTTTTTGCCTTAGGTCACATGTTCTTGCTGGAGAAAGAGAAGAGACATTGAGAGGAAAAGTGAGAAATTATTCCCCTGGGATTATGACCATACTGCAATCCCTTCTGCTCCATTTTCCTCCTGGGATCTTATGCATGCATACACATGAGCTTGGCATGAGTTTCAAGCCACCAGGCCTGGGACTTGAACCATGGTCAGTCATGTGGGAGTTCAGCGACATAACCACTACACCATCTGCTCCTCCCCTCACCCAGTTTTATTATTATGCTTCATTTGGATAATTCATTTTTTTCTATATTCTGGACGGAAAAGAATTCTATCTTCATTTTTTCATTCCTTCCTCAGCATCCTTATCTTCAGTCACAAAAATAGATTTGCTGTTCCTAGATTCACAGTTCACACTCCGAAGTATGAATTCTATCTTTCAAAATCTCTGCAAACATCTCCTGTTCTGTGAGGAAGCACTTTTCCTGAACCTGGAAGCAGATTTAAATGTCCCTCTTCTTTGCTCCATAGTGCCTGAGCATACATTTATCATTATTCTTGCAGTTATAGTCATATTTATGATGAGGATGATTGCCTAAAGTAGATAGATGTTTATTTACAACATACATTACATTTCACAGACATAATATCTTTGGGTTCTGTCAACAATACTTAGATACTGTTATCTTCACTTTTGGATGAGGAATGTAGTTTTGAAATGTTGTTACAGTTTGGATCATCGTTTGTCCCCCAAAGTTTCCTGTTTTGAAATTTAGTCTTTGTAGATGATTGGATGTCCCTTGGAAATTCATATGTTGGAAGTGGACTGTATTAATTATATTGTGACAGTATTATGTGAAGACTTAATTTCTTCATGGTGTTCCAGGGTAAGGCCTTTGGGTGTGATAATGTTATTAGGATGGGGCCTCTCTGACTGATTTATGACCGGTATATAAAAAGAGGGAGTAAGACAAGAATCGCAGATACCTAAGCTGTTTGAGAGAATATATGTGGGAGACTCTTCAAAAAGTATAGCACATTAAACCTGCACTGTTAAATATGGTAGTCACTTGCCACATGTGGTTATTAGGTTCTTGAAATGTGATTACTCCAAATTGAGATATATAATAGGTATAAAATATACACCAGAGTTTGAAGATTAAGTACAGAAAGGGAGGATGTAAAATATTTTATTAATAATTTTTATATGTATTACATGTTGAATAATATTTCAGACATATTAGGTACATTAAAATACATTATTAAAATCAATTATATATTTTTAAAGCTTTTTTTCAGTGTGGTTACCACAAAACTCAAAAGCTTACATGTGACTCACACTTGGAATTTGAACTATATTTCTATTGATAGTGCGGCAATAGACCAATTATTTTCTACTTGTTTTTGCTCGGGATGCTATTTCAGTAAGTCTCTTTAGATAAATAAATTAAAACAGCTGTTCTGATTAGATGGCGTGGGGAACCGGATATGTCCAAGTCCCAATAGTATTTATACATCAAATATTTGCAAAAACTATTCTTGAAAATATCTACAGCAGGGGCCAGCAGGTGGTATGGCACTTGGGATGCTGGACTCCCACGTGGTCGACTATGGTTTGAGTCCCAGACCAGGTAGCATGCTTTCTCACTTTCTCTCTCTCTCTCTCTCTCATGAGCACACATGCCCTATAGCAAATTAAAATATAATAATAGATAAAATAAGTAAGCATTCTTCTTTAAAAAAGAAAATATCTACATTAAGAACAAAGCCTACATATTATATAGGCTTTAAATGAATTCACTGAAAGCATTTTCTTTAAGACGATAGTAGGACTAGTTTTATAATTACTTGGTAAGATTTTCCCTAGGAATATAAAGTAACGCAATGCACAGTTGCTTTCACTGAACTCATACACTGAGAAGAGAGGGAGCTAATAGCCTTAGGTGTTGGGGTCTGTTCATCTTTGTTAGGAGATTGTGACGCTCCTAGGAGTTAGTCATTCGGGTCATGGGAAAAAGAAATTTCTTCTTCGTCTTTGCTTTTTTTCTGGTTCCTATTGTTTACTTTGCTGTTGGATGGAATGGTATTAATCCAAATAAACAACAGATGAGAAAAAGCAACCTGAGGGAATAAACAAGGAAAATGAGAGTTTTCTATTTTCCTGCATCACATATAATGTGAATTTAATCTTTCACAAGCATCCCTAAAACTTGCTAAAAAAAAACTGGTAAGTGCTCACCATCATTTCAGTGATGCTTGAAAGTCTGATTTCCTGAAAAAGAAAAGCAAAACAAGAAAAGCAAGAAGAGTTTTTTAGAAAAGTAAAGTTTACAATGATTAATGTAAATATCACATGGAACTGGGTGGTTTTCACTTTCC
>NW_006204388.1:911880-958061 GCF_000334495.1 Tupaia belangeri chinensis
AAAAAAGGAAATGGTGGTGGGAAAGATTTATTACAATGCTGCCACATAAGCCTTAGTGGACGGTAGAGTTAAAAAGGAACTCATGTCTATCTTAGAACTAGCAGGTTATCATTCTGTGGTATGTCATAACCACACACTTTCTAACAGAAATTCATATGCCCAGGAGATGACAGTGAAAAGATCATTTATGTTTGTTTTTTTATTTTTGGGTAGTTTTTCTATAGGGTCTGTATACTCACCAAAGCATAAGCCTTAGTGGACGGTAGAGTTAAAAAGGAACTCATGTCTATCTTAGAACTAGCAGGTTATCATTCTGTGGTATGTCATAACCACACACTTTCTAACAGAAATTCATATGCCCAGGAGATGACAGTGAAAAGATCATTTATGTTTGTTTTTTTATTTTTGGGTAGTTTTTCTATAGGGTCTGTATACTCACCAAAGACAGGCAGATTGAGAGGCAAAGGGAGGAATCACCATATGGCCACACCATATTCCTTTCTCCTCTGTTCTGCCCTTCAGACTTTAGGTGCACTCACAGCATCCGGTGCTGTTTCCGAGCTTCTGGGGTTGAAACTGAAACCACGAAGTTGTCCACATGGGATTCAACTGTGTTAACCACCAAGCCACTAGCGTGGCCCTTACACTTCCTTTTATTATATGTAACAACTAAATGATAATAATAACAAACCAGCAGCTACACTTACTATGTACTGACATAGTCAGGAACTATGAGCATTTTACAGTTTAGGATATACTTTCATACCTGTGAGGCGAGTGATTTATAGAAATCAGGGTCTTCAGTGCTGCTACTTGGTATCTTCAAAAGGAGAAAAAGTCAATAGAAATACTTTGCTACAACTTTTCCCTTTCAGGAAAGCCAAGCAGTGAAAGTACGGCTTAAATCTAGTAAACACAAATTCTTTTGGAAAAATTGAGGCTTTGGGGGCCAAGTATCCTATCATGATTAGGAAATCATAGAACGTTATTTTCTTTCATTCTTTTTTTTTTTTTTCCTGTGTGTGTGAGTGTGTTGGAGGGCATGTATGCTTGCCAACAAGAGACAGAGAGACAGAAAGAGAAAGAGGGAGACAATAAAGCATATCACTATGGGGAACAGTTACTCCACAGTCCCTTCTCCATTTCTCCCTCTTTTTGAGATTTTGGGCTCACATGCCTGGCATATTTTTCAAGTCTCTGAGTCTGGAACTCAGATTAAGCCGTCAGTCATGTGGGATCTGGCTGCATTCGCCACCAGGCCTCAGAGCCAGTCTGCATCTTCATCTCCTTCTCCTTCTTCACCACCTCCTCCTCATCATCATTGTCCTTCTTCTTCTCTTCTCCTTCTTTGGTTTGTGGGAAATGTGTATTTTAGGCAAAGCTCGTACTATGTCATGATCCTCCTGAGTAGCTGGGACTATAGGCATGCATTTCTGCCCTTGGCTTTTTAGGATGCACAGGGAACCAAATCTGGACCTCCTGTTTGGCCTTCAGTCTGTCGAAGTAGTAGTGTCCAAGTGTGTGCTACTACAGCTGGGCCACAGAATGTTTGTATTATAATATCAAAGAAAAAGTAGTGCTATTGGGAGATACTTTAAACTCTTCAAGTGTGGATCTGGTATTGTATGAGTACTCAGTCCCTATGTAGTCTACAGGACACGAGTTAACTATAAAGCAAGATGGTAAATACCATGAGTGCGTCTTTCATGTTGGGAAAAAGAAAATTAATTAATATAATGTTAGGAGGTTCTTGATATTAACCAATACGAATTATAAGATCTATACTGGCAGAAAATTTTGCAAGTAAAATAAACTGTTATTGATGTGTTTTTTATCTCTTAGATTCTGAGAGGTAATTTAAATATTTTTTAAAATATAAGATGTTCTCATATTTCTGGGCAAGAATTCTGTAAGAAGAAGTATTAGAATTATATATAACCCTCTTATCATGATAAAAGGACTTTCGACGGTATCTATTTCTAATTTGATGGTAAGTATCCTTACTAAAGACTATCAGTACACTTAACATTTTGTCCCCCTTGAGTTATGCAGTATTTTTGAAAAAAAGTCATTAAATAGATAGGCAGTAAGAATTCTCCCCTTTCTTACAGAATATGTTTTATTTTAAATATTTACTTCTCTTTTTGATTCTGTAACCTAAATTTAACAACTTCAAGGTTGCTACCGCAGCTATGATTGGAAAACCAAGTGTTCTACCTAAGATCATGACTGATAAGATGTGCTGATAGTCCATTAGTACTATTCAAAGTTGTTATTCTGACCAATTATAATACCAGAAAGAAGGAACAAGAAAGAGGAAGGGAGGGAGGAATGGAGGGAGGAAGAGGTACAGAGCCTTGAGTGGGGGTGCACATTGGTAGATTTGTCCATTTGATGAAAACTGAAATCCGTTTCCTTCAAATGGGTAGAGTACCCTGTGACCTTGCTTTCATTTGCGTATTAATACAAAAAATATTTTATTAATCTGCATTGTATCCTGTTCTGGGCTAAGTCCCTTGCCTTGATATACCTCAAAGAATAGAAGTGCTCTTTACCCTTGATTTTTCATCTGTTGAAAGTGTGAAAGGCCTACATCTTTCACTCCAAAATACACTTTTAGGATGACTAAATTCAAAGGGGCTGTCAACACAGAATTATCTTTTAAAAACCATCCTTTTGTAAAAGAAAATTACATCTGTTTATATCAGTAAAGTAAGCAGAGAATGAGAGCAGACTTTAACCAAAATTCCCCAAGTCTATCCAGGAAAACATGAAGTTTCTTCTTTTTCGGAATTGTACATGGGACTCCAACACATGTGTGACCGAAAGAGCCAAATGACTAAAGATTATACATGGTACAGAAAAAAAAAATGCAGCTTGGGGTGAAGTTATGAAAGGGTGAGAAAAGAAGATACAAGCATTATCAAATCTCCTACTGCTTTCTTTCTGTGATGTGAGGGCGTGAAAGTTCAAAAAGTTCATAGAACAAAAATACTTATGCATAGACTTCAAAATATTTTGCACCAAAATAAACTTGTACTTTAATTTTTTCACAAACTTTTTGAAGCCCCCTCATATAATTTTTTTCTATGCAGATAAGGTGTAGCATCAGAAAAGCCCAATTGCATTAGATGCTTTCTTTACTGATGTAAATAAATATACATTTCTTTCCCAAGAGGTTAGTTTTTGTTAGAATTAAATTTTGTGTTCGTAGCTCCTCTATGACATATGTCAAAGAAGTATATCTTAGGGTGGCATATGCTGGCTCTCCACTCAGTTTTGAGGAAAAAGATAATGATTTCAATTTTGAACGTGTTTAATTTGATGTAAACCATCTAGTCAGAGACGAGCAACTTAACTGCTCCATCTGGAGCTCAGAGAAGAGGTATAGTCTACAAAGTGTATAGAAGTGTTTTGAAGCTCTTGGGCTGGAAGAGGTCACTTAGTTTATGTGCAACTAAAAGAGGAAGCTCCCTAAAGTAACAAAATAGATATACTAACGTATTTGGAGTGGATGAAGAAACAAGAGCCCATACAGGGAGCCTGTACTGGAGATGTCAAAGGAACTTTCAGAGAGGAACTATGAAAATCAGAAGAAAGAGTGACCTGAAGATGGGGGAAGAGAATGTTTTGAGACAACTGCATTCAATTAGGTCTGATATTACAGAGACGTCAAGTAAGAGTGTCCAGTGGATTGTGCAACCTCGTTGGTGGCCTTGGGAACGGTCTTTGTGAGGATTTGTGGGCACTGAGGTCATGCTATCATGGGTTTAGGAATAAATTTGAAGAGGAGGGTAAAGCAAACTTTTGAGATGTTTGGCTATAACTTCTGGAACAGTGCAAGTAAGTAGATGAGAATTCCACAGAAGATTTAATTTCAAGGGGGCAGAAATTCAGGCATTTCAATGGTGCTGAGAAAAAGCCAAAAAAGAGGGAAAAGTTAATTATAAAAGAGAAGGAGATAATTGAGAACATAAGATTTCTGAAATTCAAGATGCATAAGATCCAGGGCACAATATAAGGGTAAACCACCGAAAGGAGACAGGACATCTTTTTCAGTCAAATAAGAGGAAAACAGTAGATGGTGGCAAATGCTGAAGTTGATAGTAAGAAGGTAAGAGGACTCCCTAAACAGCTTCTATTTTTGTTTGCTTGTTTGTTTGTTTTCTGTGAGGTGAATTAGGACAGTGGAGAATATATGGAGTAGCAACTGTGGAGAGTGACTGAGAGAGAGCTGACTAAAGAAGAAAATATAGCTGAGGATCATGAATTCAAGGAGATCCCAATCTGTCCATATTCATCCAATATTCACATCAAGTACGAGATGAGTCCATTTTGAATCGTCTTATGAGATCATCTCCCCGCAGCATAGATTCAAAGAGAATATCATATTGATATGCAGTAAAGTTAAATAAAAATCGATCATATCAGGTTAGAATCAAAATCATTAGCCTGCATTGTGTACTGACTGTGACATAGGACGGGGTTATTTTGCATATCATGACTGTATTGTTCTAAAAGTCAATCACAGAGGCCAGTAATTTACCTCTAAGTACCACATTCCCTTTAGTAAACCATAATGAATTTGCTAATTAACTGTTTTGATCAATTATAGAGTGTCAGATGTTTACTATTAATGGTTAAATTATGCACACATTGAAAATGCAAACCAATCTGACTGTATTAAAGCTCTGGATTGGGACCAGCAGTTGGCGTAATGACTATGTCTCTGGACTCCCATGTAGTCGACTGTGATCGGAGTCCTAGACCTGGTGGCTTAAACTCATGCCGGGCGTGTGTGCGTGCATGCCCAAGATCCCAAGTGCAGAATGGAGAAGGGATTGCGGCATGGCCATCCCCCCTGGGGTGATTTCTCGCTTTCTGTCTCTCTTTCTCTGTCTTTCTGGCCAGTGCACATGCCCTATAGCAAAAACCTCTAAACAGAAAAAGAACAGACCTCTGGATTGTGACATTAACAATCTATTAAACAACTATTTTATCAATAATAGATTATTGTTTAACAACTGTAAAATGAACATATATTTTTTCTTTCTTTTTTTTTCCTTTGGAGAGGTTTTTACTATAGGGCATGAGTGCTCGCCAGAAAGAGAGAGACAGAAAGACAGAAAGTGAGAAATCACCCTCCAGCGGGATGGCCACGCCACAATCCCTTTTCCTCTTTTCTCCTCTAGGGATCTTAGGCATGCACATACATGTGGTCGGAGTGAGTTTAAGCTACCAGGTCCGGTACTCGAACTGTGATCAACTACATGGGAGTCCAGCAACATAGTCATTATGCCAACTGCTGGTCCCTCTTTCTTTCTTTTTCTAATTTATTTATTTATTTATTTTGCTATCGGACGTGTTTACTTACTGGAAAGGAAGAGAGGCAGAGAGACAGAAAGTGATAAGTCACCCCCCGGGGTGGATGGCCATGCCACAATCCCTTTTCCTCCATTCTCCTCTTGGGATCTTGGGCACGCATGCACACCCTCCTGGTGTGAGTTTCAAGCTGCCAGGTCCGGAATGCAAACTGTGGTCATCTACATGGGAGTTCAACGACATAACCATTATGCCATCTGCTGGTGCCTAAATACATATTTTGTAAGTGTGAAAATAACATGCTTATTGTTATTTTTGCATTTGGAAAACAAAGAAAAATATGGAGAATAAAATACAGGTTGCCCTAATTCTCATCTAGAAGGTTGCCCTAACTCTCATCTAGAGATAACTGCTCCTAGTGTTCTCTCTATACACACACACACACATGCACATACATATATAGACATACATACACATACGTATACATGTATATGTACACACCTATATGCATATATATATATATATATACACATATATACACAGACACAGAGTTTTTCTAAAATTGGATTATACTGTGCTATAAACATTCGTTTTCATCTTTCATATCCTGAACATTTCTTATGTTACTAAATTTTCTTTAAAAACACAATGTTAAATGACCACATTGGGATACATGTATGTTATGTGTATGATGACTGTTCCTTAATTTAAACAACACCATGTTGACCATTTAGGTTTTACTAATTTTCAATTTTATATGGAGATGAGTATCCCCACACATAAAATCTCTGATTCTTTTCAGTACTTAGTGCTTTCAATTGTCACTAATACTGTGGTTCGCTGGGTATGATAATAGCATTGAAAATTAAATGAAGTTTAAATGAAGCTATACTTTGGGGAAAAAAACTATATTTTCTTTTAAATAATTATTTATTTAATTATACTTATCATTATTATTGTTTTTTAGTTTGCTGCAAGGCATGCACATTTACCAGAGAGAGAAAGAGAAAGATAGAGAGAGAGAGAGCAAGCTGCCAGGTCCATGACTCGAACTGTAGTCAGCCAGGTGTGAGTCCAGCACCCTAACTAACCACCATGCTACTTGTTGACCCCAGAAAAAAATCTTAAATCAGAACATTTTCAAGAATTAATGTCCTTTACAACTTGACAATGATATATTGTCTAGACTTTCTTTTGGCATGTGAGATGTAAGGATACAAAAATCTAAAAAAGATAGCTTTTCATCACCAATAATTCAACTAATGAATAATTTTATTCATTTTCCCTTCCCTCTTTCAGGAAAAATTGGAATAGTTACTTGGTTACTGACATTCTTTGACTATTCTAATATAAATATAAACATTTATCTCAATATATATATATGTATATATATATTCTATAGAATATATATAGAATATATATATATATCATGCCGTACCGAGCCAAATCACACAGAATCTATAAACCATATCTTACTGACAGGGAAATTCTTATGTATTGAGTAACATGGTACCAGGCAGGCTGTGGGTCCTTTACAACTGTGAGCTCCCCTATGTGGTGACTAAATAATGATGCTGCATTAGAAAGCATTTTTAAAGTGTAGACTTGAGATGTATTTTCTTAAACTCCTCTATTGAGTCAAAATTTAAGGAAATTAGACAAAATCTGTTCATTTCTTTGCATTATTCCCCTGAACATCCACTGTTCTCCTGTCTTTGACTGTCCAAGTATCCTGTTCTAGAAACAGGCCTAATAGGGCAGTAGTGCCTGAAGGGTGGGAGGAGGCATGCTCCGTAAGTTAAAGGTGTTCATTATACTTAACTCATTTTAACTTTTGCAACTGCGCTGCTAGATGGAGAAGATAGGCAGTACACATGTATTAATCATGTCTTAGAGAAGGGAGGAATTAAGATCCCAAGTCCAAAAGCAAGAGTTGAGACAAATTTGTGGAAGTCACTTAACTCTGTCAGTATGTTTTCCTTCATCTGCTATTTCTAAAAAAGGAAAGTCTCCCTCAAAAGCTCTTGATCTCATATACTATCTACTTTGCAACTTCATAATTTTCTTCTCTCTTCCATTTACCTATAACTAAAAGACTCAAGAGTTTTCTGAAGAGAAAATTTACCTTTTGTTGTACACATTTTCCCATTATGTTTCTTTTCCTCACCAAATTAAATTCATGTTCATTTTCAGTCTTGCCCTAGAATTCATCAGAAAAAATAAAGCATAACCATTGGGATATATGTAGAGGCCTTCTAGTTCAGCCCCATTGTTTACTGGTGAATTTCATAAAACACATAGATAAAACGGCTTTCCTAAGTTTATAAATGGTGGCAGAGCCAGTAATAGAATTTAGTTCTTCTGGTTCTAAATCCATTGTTGTTTAAAACATTTCTTATGGAATTACTTTGTGATAAAGATGAAATAACACGACTACTAGTAATGTTCAGATGTTTATGAGTTGTTTATTTGCAACCTTTTCAGATTAGATAAAGCAGGAAAAGTTTCTGGAACAGTAGGGTCCAGAATGCAGAGATGATTCGACAACCTGAGAACAAAGTTATAACCAGATTGGAAGGACTACAATTGTTCCTTAATCTGTAGTGAAACTTCTTCCCATGAAAATCCTTCAAATTATGTAATTATGTGGTTTAAAGGGCCCCGACCAGTTTCAGTGTATTATAGTGCAATACATTTGTCAAAGTACAAGGGAGACTTTCCAGTAGAGCAGGTTATTCTCTCACAGCCTAACGAGAGAACTATGGAAAAACAAAGCAACACTGATAAAAACTGGCTGGCTCATGAGGACATTCCTCTTAAACATTCACGAGGAGGAAAGGAATAAACTGAAATGTATAAACACCCCATAATGGAGCCAAAGGCTATCTAACCAGTTTTATTCTCTCCCCTACAAATTAATTTTCCTGGGTTTATTCATTTATCATCACTAATAGATATAAGTGGCCTATAACCCAAGGCACTTTTTTTTTTTTTTTTGAGAGGTTTTCGCTATAGGGCGCGTGCGCTCACCAGACAGACAGAGAGAGATATAGAGACAGAAAGTGAGAAATCACCCCCCAGGGGGGATGGTCACACCGCAATCCCTTCTGCTCCATTCTCCTCTCGGGATCTTGGGCACACACGCACACACACCCGGCTTGAGTTTTAAGCCACCGGGTCCTTTTATTCTCTCCCCTACAAATTAATTTTCCTGGGTTTATTCATTTATCATCACTAATAGATATAAGTGGCCTATAACCCAAGGCACTTTTTTTTTTTTTGAGAGGTTTTCGCTATAGGGCGCGTGCGCTCACCAGACAGACAGAGAGAGATATAGAGACAGAAAGTGAGAAATCACCCCCCAGGGGGGATGGTCACACCGCAATCCCTTCTGCTCCATTCTCCTCTCGGGATCTTGGGCACACACGCACACACACCCGGCTTGAGTTTTAAGCCACCGGGTCCGGGACGCAAACCGCGGTCGACTACATGGGAGTCCAGCGACATAGCCATTATGCTAACTGCTGGTTCCCTAACCCAAGGCACTTTTGAACAAATGAGTGAAGTATTGAAGATTTTTAAATGTATAATTGCAAATCTTGCTGCAATAAAATTTAAAAAATCCAAATGCAGAAAATTAAAAACAATCTTCCCACTTAAGGTTTTGCACATTTAAAAGAACATCATCACTAAGAAAAGGACAGTAGGCAGGGAAAAACTTAGGGATCACTGACACAGTTGTGTTCCTGGTTATCTCAAGTACATAAAGAGCTCTCTACTCCTGACAGCCAGGGAAGAGGCCAGAGGGCCTGGAGAAGTCAGATGGAATCAGGGGAAGATGCTGGCAGAAGAGCTACAGCTCCATTCAGACAGAATTGCTCTTACTGCCTCCTTGACAAGGTAGTTTGTCATGTGAGGCTGTTCAGACCCCATCAGCAGAAATAAGGTGTGTTTGCTAAGAAATTGCCTCTGCCCTGAGCAACTAATGCCTTTTGTTCCACCTTCCAGTATAAGGACTAGAACTGGACAAAGGAGAGCAATGAATTCTACCAGAAATCTACATATTCATGACAAAGGTTTTCTCCCGAAGTCTGAATAGTTTAAAAAATATTTACAAACACATACACAAAAATTGTAATCACTGTTTTTAGCTCCTTAAATATAGAGAAGTCAACAGATGGATCTAGTTTGCATTTATATGCAAAATTAGATGAGGAGTTTGGAGACCTACTTCCATCCTTTCTGCCATTTGGAAATGACATATTATACTCACTGATTCTAATTCTAATTATCTCCATATTGCACATTTCATAATTTCTGAGAAAAGCTAGTGTCTTTCCTCATGTGCCAGCTATTGCTTACAAAGCTTGGTTTCATAATTTCATAATCATTGCCCTGTCAATAGTAAATTACAGGAAATTACAGTGTACTAAACAATGTAAGGCATATGAGACCTATATTAGCTTCATAAAAATAATTTCAAATTATTAGCCTCATAAAATTAATTTTAAAATAATCAAGGAAAGCTATGTAAAAATGACTAAAATCTCATTTTAATAAGTAGTTTTGTGAATTTTCCTAATCATAAAAAGTTAGAGAAATTCAATATTTTAGTTTATTTTAAAAAGCTGAAAATGTAAGTTAAGTGAGTTTTTAGATAATTCTAGAGCAGACCCTCAACATTTCCTGAAGATGGTAAGTGGTTACATATGTTTAATCATTAGATGAGATAAGGGGCTCATAGAGCTATATAAATCTTTTCAGTAGGGTTACTTTTTTTTTGAGAGGATTTTTTTTGTTTTCTTTTTTTTTTTTTTGCTATAGTGTCTGTGGGCTTGCCAGAGAGACAGGGAGGAGAGACAGAAAGCGAGAAATCACCACCCAAATGAGATGGCCATATCACAGTCCCTTCTCTATTCTTCTCTCAGGATTTTGAGCACGCGCGCACACGTACCTATCATGAGTTTTAATCCGCAGGATCTGGGACTTGAACTGCTGTTGATTATGTGGGAGTTTAGTGATGTAATCATTATGTCATCTGCTGGTCCTGACTTTTCAGTAGTTTATAAAGAGATAAGGAAGGGCCAGCAGGTGGCCTAGGGGTAAGGCACTCGACTCCCATGTGACCAGCTGTGGTTTCAAGCCAGACGCAACAGCTTGAAACTCAAGCAGAGTACATTCATGTGCGTTCCCAAAATCCCAAGAGGAAAATGGAGAAGATGCGATTGTGGTATGGCCATCTCCCCTGCGGGGTGATTTCTTGCTTTCTGTCTCTCCAGCGAACATACACACCTTACGGCAAAAATCTCTTTAAAAAAGATAAAAAAGGATTAATAAGCCTTTTTATTAAAAATAGAGGCAACTGAGTTGAAAATATTAAGTTTATTCCTTTTAACCAAACACACTGAAATGTAACTGATGTCACTGGAATAAAAGGCATTCATTTTGCCTGCCCATTGCAAATTTAGAAATATAGATAATTTAGACAGGAGTTAGGAAATAGTTACTTTATTTATATCTTTACAAATTTTATAATAATAAGGACAATGTAAACAAGCTTGCCAGAATGTTTTATCTGTGAAAGATAATAAATCATTTCAGGCTCATTCCTTCCCATCCTTTCTAACATTTCTAGAGAGCTCACTGTGTGGGTGTATTCATTTCCTACTGCTGCTGTTAACAAATTACTACAAACGTGATGGCTTAACAGCAACACTAATTTCTCCTACAGTTCTGCTGAGAAATGTAACAGTGGCACTGTGCTAAACCTGAGGTGTCCCCAGGTCTGTACTACTTTTCAAAAGGCTTTGAGGGAGAACCGTTTCCTGGCCTTTCTCAGTTTCTCGAGGTCATTCCACATTCCTTAACTTGTGGCCCCTTCCTCCGTCTTCAAAACTAGCATCTCTCTGACCATTCTTCAGTCACGTCTCTCTCTGACCACAGCTTAGGAAGAGTCTCTGGTTTTAAGGATTCTTGTGATGATGTTACTCTCACCCAGATAAACCAGGACAATCTCCCCATCTCATGGTCCTTACCCCAATCACATCTACAAAGTCTTTTTGCCACGTGTGGAGGAAACATAGTCGTAGGTTCCAGGGACTGAGAACTGGCTCTCTTTGTGGGAGGCCATTATTCTACCTGCTGTAATGGAAAGTAATATTCAGTTCATGGGACTGTGAGCTAGTGTCAGAAGATATTAATAAAAATATATATTTTTTTAAGTAATTTTGGTGTGTCGTAATGCATATTTATTCATACTTACCACAGACATAATTATTCACTTTCTTGAAAAACATACTTTCTTAGCTTAATTAAAATTCTTTTTCATGGCCAGACGACCCTTATACTCGCCAGAGAGAGACGGAAAGGAGAGAGGGAGAAAGCACCCTGAATCGGACTTGGTCACACTGCAATCCCTAATATCTGACCCAAATCATTGTTTCATAAACAAATACCAAGAAGGGAATGGTAGGCAACCAATAGAGAGCCAAATGATCTGACTCTATCATTTCTTTCACAGGAATTTTTCTAAGGGATTTCAATAAGAGCAAAAAAGTAGCTATACAGGAAATTTCAGCAAAACATTAGCTATACTAGTAAGAATTTGTAAACATATCTTTAGCATCAAATACAACCAATTTGCATATATAAAAATTAAGTGAAAAACAGATTATATTGCATATATACAGTTTTATTATTACAATTATATTGTGAAAAATACATAGATTTTTGGAAGGCAATGGAACTATTTTTTTAGAGTTTTTGCCTTTAGGGCACATGCACTTGCCAAAGCGAGAGAGATAAATATACTAATTGTCCATATTTATGAGGTACGATCCAATTTTTGAAAATATAATGTACGATGATTAAATCAGGACAATCAGTGTATTATCTCAACCATTTGTCATTACTTTGTGTTGGAAACATTCAAAATTCTGATTTAGCTATTCTGACATTTAGTTATTTTGAGATATTGTTAAGTAAAGTCACTCAACTGTACTTGATAATACTAGAAATTGTTTCTTCTTCCTACCTACAATCGTATTCGTACCAGCTATCATCCCTCTAACCTAATTCCATCCTTCCCAGCTTCTATGAAGGAATCTTTCTAAATTTCCACTTATGAATAAGAGCATGTACATATACCTATATTTCAAAAACAGAGTTGGCATTACATGAGCAAAATTGAAAATACCAGAAATTCTAAGATCTAACTCTCTGTTTCTGTTGACCATCAACACAAGAACCAGTACTTTTCACCTTGTAGGAAAAAGACACAGACTAATATTGTCAGCATCTTTCTCTCTCTCTCTATGTATATATATATATATGTGTGTGTTTTCAATTATCATAGGATGCATGCATTATTATTTTTAATTTGATCAGAGACAGAGAGAGAGAGAGAGGAAGGGAAAGGGAGACAGCAACCTGCCAGGAGTGGGACTTGAACCTCAGTCAGCCATGTGGGAATCCAGTGCCTTTAACCACCACACCACCTGCCAGCTCCAGTGTGAAATCCTTATAAGCAGAAATGGATACCAGGATAGAAAATATTCCAGGGATAGAGAATAAAGCAAAGAAGTAAAGGCTAAAAGGTAAGAAAGAATGACAAGGATGTTCTAAGACTAATGAGTTGTAACTAGAGTGGAGAATCTGTATAGGCCAGCAGTGGGAGATAAGGTTAGAAAGATATATTAAAGCAGTATTGTAGAAGGTTTTGGATACTAGAAGTATTGGTAGACACCTTTTGCAAAGTACTATGTAGAGGAGATGCAAATAACCTTATTAATCTTTCAAACAATTATCTGACCTTCTTTCTTTAGATAATGATGTTGAAAATGATCTTCAATCAGACATCAGTGGAGCACTGCAAGACACACACGGAAATGTATAGAGAATGCAACTTCTTCTTAATAGCTGTTCGCCTGGCTTCACTCAACCAAATCTTGGATCCTTGGGTTTATCTGCTGCTAAGAAAGATCCTTCTTCGAAAGTTTTGCCAGGTAGCAAATGCCGTCTCCAGCTGCTCTAATGATGGACAAAAAGGGCAGCCTATCTCATTATCTAATGAAATAGTACAGGCAGGAGCATGAAAGAGAACGTTTGAACAACTTGCATGTTCACACGTTGGGCAAGAAATAACCCTAAACCTTACTGTGAATTTAGGCATCTTTGGCGTGCCAGTGTTTAAGCAAAGAAGTAGAATTTTTAGTATAAGGCTAAGTGGTTTCAGAGCATAGATAATCCTCATGTGCCAAAACTATTAAAATTCAAACAATGGAAAATACATTAATAACAGTCTACTGTTTTTTGGATATCTGCCATTTCTAAATGAATATGTGATTACTTATGTGATGAAAACAGGGTTTTTAAAATAAATGATCTTGTTTTATTGAGGGGTCAAGGATAGATAATATTCCAGTATACCGAGTACTTGGGGATTTAGCAACATGTATCATTGAAGACAGGGGATAGCAATTTTTGTTCAAGGATGTTGTTCAAGGATGTTCTCTTTCATTGCCTCTTTCACTTTTCCTGTGTCACATTTCCCCCATACATTAATGAGAAAAATGTATAATGTATCCATGATATTTATTGATATTGGTGTTATTTAAATATTCCTCAAAATATAAACTTAGCTTCTAATTTTACAAAGCTTATAGTTTGGTTGGCTTGGTAATTAGGTTTACTCTTTCTCTGAGTAGGAGTCAATTTCATTTGATTCAAATATGGTGCAGTTGGTGATCACTCAAATTGTTTTTCTTTTCTTTAAAATTCATTTTGCATTCCTACAAGCCTGGAGAAGATTGATGAAACTGATCTGTCAGTTAAGTGATACTGTTCAGAATGCTCTTTAAGCACTGATTTGAGTGCTAAGTATAGGTAATCTGATGAACTGTTTCTCTTGACTTTTTTTTTCCCACCAAAAGTCTTCTTTAGTGTTTTGAATCTTTAAATACCAACTCTGATTCTAAAATAAATAACTATCTTGAAGGGTCATTGAATACTTTCCAAAGTTTGGCCTATTTATTAAATAATTGTAATGATGCCTCATAGCTCTTTCTCTGCCCTCTCCTCCAAGTAGCTCTATCTAATTATAGATTTTAAAATGTTTTTCCTATAGTTAGCATGATTTCTATCTAATTATTTATTTTAAAATGTTTTTCCTATAGTTAGCATGAATACAACCTTGACAGCCAAACTTGACATCTTTGTGACACTAGCAGATCACTACATTAAATTTTGGGAATTGGTGCTTTAAAAAAAAGTCTCCTTAAGAAACACAGCAGTCCTTTAAGTTAATCTACACATAATGCTTGTCGTAGTCTTTGACTCATTAATATGTAAGCATACTAACCTTTTCTTTCAAAGATTTTAATTTATGGTTTATTTCATTACTTTAGTTTTTTTTTTTTTAGGTTGGATATTTATTTTTTTTTATAGTACTTTATTTGTGCTGTGGTAGGCATATGGGAAGAATTAATTTCAACAAGTTCAATACATCTAATCGATCAACATGCATGCCACCTCAGGCCAATCAGGAATAATCTATTTAAATTATTAAATTTAAATAATTTTGGCTATGCCCAATTGAGTGAGAAGACAAAATCTGCTGACAGTGCTTATATTATTCATGATGGTTCCACTAATTTAGAATTTGGAAAAGATGATAAATAATCCATACTAAGACTACATTATAAAATTTCTCTATGCATAGAATTGGGTTATCTCATAGATCACCTTACAGACAAACCTGCTTTCATTTTGGGGGGACAAAAAGTGTAATTAAATGTTCTTACAGTAAAAAGATTTTTCCAAACGGTCCTCCGACCCTACATTCTAATCAAATAGACACACACACAGTGTCGATTTGAGCGGTGTGAACGTGATTGGATTATTCCTTCCAGCATCTAGGATAGCAGCTGAAATAAAGAAATTTTTTGATAAATATCCATTCAGCAAATGAATGCAGTAAAGTCTGCCAGAACCACATGCACAATGGTGAGGCACACGCCATATGGTTCAAGTGCTTCGAACATACCATTACAATCTATTTAACTGATAAAATGAGTGATTGCTGCTTATTTAATTACAAAAATGCAAATTTATCTTTAAAGGAATAGTGTTCTGTCATTATTGTACAGCAAATTGTTTAATTTGTCTTAATAATTAGGAGACTAATACTTTCAAATATTTATGATGATTATCATCAAAATAGTCACTTTCCATTAAACCACACTAATACAAAAATACGAAAGAGTTGAAACTTATTCTTGAGTATAAAATAAATTCCAGGGGATACATGGTAGGAGTAGGTGAATGGTAGTTTTTGAATATGCTTAAAAAGGGGATAGGAAGAAAGAAATTATGTCAATGGCATCTGAGTTTTATTATCTAGGTAGTCATCTATCAGTCCGGGAAAAACCTGATAAGTGAAAATCCCAAATGGTTTCAACCTTTGAATGACAGTTGAGGTTATATTTCAGAGATGTTGTGAAGAGGCTCTAGAAGTGGTTGGAAAGTGAGGGACCAGCAGATGGCATAATGGTTATGTCACTGGAGTCCCATGTAGTCCACTGTGGTTCAAGTTCCAGACACAGCAGCTTAAAACTCATGCTGGGCACATGTGCCCAAAATCCTGAGAGGAGAATGGAGAAGGGATTGTGACATGGTCATCCTCCTGGTTGGGGAGGGTGATTTCTCACTATCTGTCTCTCTATCTGTCTCTGGCTCTCTGGCAAGCACATGCGCCTTGTAGCAAAGATCTTTCTCTAAAAAAAAGAAAGTGGACATCTATAGTCACTACTGAAGGGCATATATGTCTCTAAGTTTAACTTTACTGGCCTTTAAGTTTCTCTCATATTTCAGTACTTAGTTTATCTATGTATGTATCCAAGCAGAAAAAAAGGTATGCATTAATTATGACTATTTTTTTTTTTTGAGAGGTTTTTGCTACAGGGCACATGCACTCACCAGAAAGACAGAGAAAGACAGAGAGACAGAAAGTGAGAAATCACCTCCCATGTTGCAATCACTTCTTCTCCATTCTCTTCTCGGGATTTTGGGCACGCATGCACATGCTCCTGGTGTGAGTTTAAGCCACCGGGTCCGGGACTCAAATCACAGTCGATTACATGAGAGTCCAGCGACATAGCCATTACGCTAACTGCTGGTCCCAATTATAACTATTTTTAAACTTTGAAGTATTGGTTAAAAAGCTACAGGAGGCCTAGAAATTTATGTAGAAAAAGTGAGTGAGTGGAATGTTAAAATATATTTAAAACCAGCAAGTGTCAGTTTAAAAGTGGTCCTAATTTTCCAAATACTAAATGTACATGCTATACTGTTTTGTAGCACAGAATGATAGCATACCATCTAATTAGAATATTTTGCTGCCAAATAAAATAGGTACAGTTAATGTCTTAAAAATATTCCTAGGATGAAGAAATAATATGTGTTATCTCAAGATTTACCAAATTGACCTCATGCTTGATACCAAGGTATTTTAAGTAAATGTAAGTGTTTAATCACACCAGATTTGAATTCTTCTGACGTAAAGGTACACATATATTTCTACTTAACACTTCTTTATTTTGTAAAGCATCTCTTGACCATATTATGGAAAATAAATTGTGGAACCTCATGTAAGTTAACTATGAAAGATTCTGCAATAGACAAATCAAAATCTGACAAATAGAATTTTAATAAGATAGGTATTCTGTGGCAGTATTCTATTATTAGATTTTCAAGTGAATTAGGGCTTTTATTTATTCAGTGCTTTCTATATTTGTTTTGTTTTTCGACCCCCAAATTAGTGATTGATTTTCAACCTTCCCCACACTAACCATCATTTAATAGTTCTTAGAGGTTGCTATCATTTCTGAGACGGAAAATAGAAAACTTTTCTTTCCAGAAATATTTGACATGTATACTGTGAACTTATTCTTTTAAATTATTATTATTACTATTATTATCATTTGCCATATAGTGTGTGCATTCACCAGAGAGACAGAGCGAGACAATGTACCCAATGTGATTTTCAAGCCACCGAGTCTGAGAGTCAAACTGTGGTGGACAGCGTGGTGGACAAAGTGGCCTTAATCACCGTGCCACTTGCTGGCCTTGAATTTATTTTTTATGATTTAGCTCCCAAGGCTTCTCTGGAAATACACTAGGAGATGAATGACATAGAATGTTTGCAGAGCATTTATTATCACAAACACATTAAAAGCTTTATTTGGAATTAAAATGTCTTTTTTTAATCTATGAAAAAAGTTTAGGCTATTGAGCACGACACATTTTCACAACTGTTTATTGCTTGTTTTGTGCTTTAAAATGTCTCAAAAATCTGTTAAAATTGAGGTCTAAATAAATGTACCAAAATGTGCAAGTGTAGCTAAGTTCATAAGACTGTTTTCTGAGTTGCAATAAAATACTGATACGTGGTAACATATGTCTGTGATTTTTCATGACATAGATTATGAGAGAGCCAATTAGCAAAATTAAGGCTCAACTTAAGTTTCATTCAGAAACTGACATCAATTCAGTATTATAAGGAAACTAAGTAGAGATTATGAATGAAATGTGAATTTGAGAATTAGGAAAAATATTTTATTTTATATATCATCTGCTTTATAATTCATAAAATGAAGCTTCTACTTAATGTACCATAAGCAGAGTACAATATGATTCTCTAGAAATACAAGTCAATCAAATATGTATAATATTCATTTTTATGGCATGCATTTTTTTTTACTGGGACTGAAAATGATTTTATTTTCAAAAGAATGGCATCAATCATTTTTATATAATAAGAAATTAAAATATCTACTGGATTATATATTTCTTCAAATATCTCCATTCTCTTATGAAGATAAAATAATAAATATATTTACTATTGTGCATGTGAATTTGTTTTTAAGGAGACAGAGAATGAAGTGATATTTCTAGTAGGCCATGTCTTAGTAGGTGAAACTTATATCCTTAAAAAAATCTAATTTACTGGAACAATTTTATTATAGGAGTAAAAATAGAAAGAAAAGGGATCACCATCAGGAACAAATTAGCCTTTTCATGTTTTTGGAGCATTTTGGAGATGATCCCACCTCCAAAGTCATTTTCAAATGTGCACATCTTAAATTCTACTGTGAAATATTTTATGATTAGAATATTCTATCCCCTCATTAAGTGAATCTCATATGTAGACAAAAGTAAATCATTTGCCAAACTTTAATAGTAATTTTAACATAACTTCATTGTATAGTTTTCATTTTCTCTAAAAATCAAAGTTCTCAGGTTAAGTAGGAGAAAATGTATAGGATTTACTTTGGCACCTCCGAGGTATTTCTGCTTTTGAGAAGATACTCATGAGAGTAAGCACGGGGGTGAGGTAGAGAACACAGAGAAAGCTATTACAGAAAACCTGTTTATTTTTGGCCTGTTAAAGCTGTTCATCCTTTTTGACCGGAACTCGGCTGCACAGAGGAAGGAACCACATTTATCTTTGCACACTACTTGAGCATTGGTAGGCTAAAGCAAAGAGTAGGTAGGGCTGTTTTCAGTAAAAGCAAGTCATGTATTTATTTAGGCTATCCTTGATGACTAAACTCTATTCCTTCTCAACTCTTCTTTAAGAGTGAGAAAGAGGGGGTAGGAAGATATTTTTACCTACTTCCTTTTCTTTTACCAAATGTTTTTGTGCAAATAGCATAAGATTGTTTAAACAAACATTTAAAATAGGCACTGTTTATCTTGACCTGTTTACAATAAATGAATGTGAGTATTAGTTACATACCAAGGTATGTATTAGTTACATAGTATGCCTAAAGGAGAACTGAAATCAAAACGACTTTAATCCATATTGTAAAGCTCAGAAAGCACACAGTTCTCTATTGCTCCTCCTCAGCATCCAATCTCTACACACTTATTTAAGTGGGAAGATATATTTTGTTGCTTCTGTGTAAAGCTTTTCAGATAGCTATCTTCAGTATATTTAAACAGATCTTCGTTGTGTTTTAAAGACTGGTCTTCAATATTGTATAGACAAAGAATGAAAAAAGACTATGAAAGTATGTTAGCATTTTGATGACATTTGAGTCATAACCAGTCTGTGTACTTATTAAATGTATGTTATTTATGTAACTTTTGTCAATGGAAAATAAAGTTGCATGTTATGAAATGCCCCTGTTTCTTGTCCTGATGCCAACTCATGTCAGGAATGTTTAACTTTTAATCGTGCTAAGTATTTTGCTGAAATCCTATTTGATGTGCTTTGCCAAGTAACAGCACAATGTAATGCAACAATTCCGTGCTTTCTAGAACAATTAGATCATTTTGTTTGTATTTCCCAATCACATACAAAACAAATTATCATTGATTTGCTACAAATCTGAGAGCTGCTCTTTTCATATTTCGATATGATATATCTTCATGGTATGAAACCAAGATGATTATTTTTAACACAAATGCACACATAAATCATGCTAGTTACTTTTTCCTCTTTTTGGTTGAATCAAGTGTATTCAGTAAGCATCCAAAAACAGTTTCCATTGCTCACAGTCAGACCCTTTAACAGACCTGTACCTGGGTTTTAGTGGAAACTAATGACAAGTGGAGATGGGTGATCGTCTGCTCCACTGCCCCGATCTGTGTGTTTATCCTTTAGCAAAGGGAAAGGTTCTGACAAGTGCAGACTGCAAAAGTCAAGCTCACTAAGCATAGAGCATCAGCTTGGCCCTTCTTCCTCGTAAGAAAAGTCATCTAGGAAGAACTCTGACTCTGGTTCCTACCACATGGGGGTTCTGGGATTTGGAGCAGATCTTAACTGCCACTGCGGTTCTCGTTATGCAGCGTTTCAGGTAAAGGTCGTTATGGTTACTATGGCCGCGGCTGGCTAGATATTTGCTTCACCATGCTCAAAGCTCTGCAGGCCACAGGATGAGACATTCCCTAGTTTCATGTCCTCAGAGGGCGTGTAGTCAGATATTCATGGCACAATTGTGCTTGTTGGTAACGATCTTGAGTAAATTCAGTCTGGACGCTAGGCGTGGAGAACCCAAACCAATTACCCAGACTTGTTCTCTTGAATACTAGTTGTGTACCGATTACGTGCCAAGCTCTTGTATATGCTCAGACACAAGAATTAATTAAAAAAAATAAAAAAACAACTCAAGATTTCAAAGGATTTATAATATCGTAGGGGACTAGAGAATAATTTAATCATGGCGAACTATTCCGTCTGGTACAACAAGAGCACCTGGGAATGTGCCATTGTAATGGGAAACAGTTTTCTACAGAAAGTGACATTTAATCTGCATTTTGATGCGAAGAGGAGGTGTTAACTCAGAAGGGAAGAACACTGTGGGTTCTTTTCACTTCACTCTCTCCAAAGCACTACAATTTCCAAGTCCTATGTAGTAGTATCTAGAGAATCTGTGAGAAGTGTGGATCTGAACAGAACAGACCTCTGTAGCCTCTCGGCGTGGACACAGACGGCATAGCCTGAAGGCAGAATTTCTCAGCTTCAGCATTACGGACATATCAGGTCAGATCACTCTTTGCTGTGGAGGCCTGTCCAATGCAGTCTGGGTTGTTTAGCAGCACCTCTGGCTTTGACTCACTAGATACCAGTGATAATATCTGTGATAATGACAAAGTGTCCAGATACTACCAAATATACCACAGGGACAAAATACTGCCTACTGGAACTTCTGCCTAGCACCAGGACTGTGGCCACTAACCAGGTGCTGTGTTCTGGATCCACTGTAGGGAGAGACCATCTGTGGGGCCTTGGTCCTGACAGGCACTGTTCTGGCATTTCCCAAGCCAGCAGACACTGGATGCCAGTTTGTGGTCTGACTGTACAAAAATGTGGTACTACCACTACAACAATGCCTGGATCACTCAGACTCTGAACAGCTTTTATAACCACAGAAACCTATTCACAGAAAAGGAGGTAGAATTTCCTAGAAAGTATCATTTTTCCACTGATGCCTCCAATCCCTATTCTGTTTTTGATAAGAGAGCCTTCCAAAGGAAAACTAAACGAAGGCCTTTTCTCCCAGGATCCTTAAAACATCTGTTATAATTCTCCATAATTAAGTATACCTTTCCAGGCAGGTGCCTTAGGAGAAGAGAACTAATTTACGAAAGTCTCTTTAATGGGATTCTTTTGTTATTTGGCCTTGTTTAGCAGAGCTGTGTTCTGTTAAAAATCTGGAAACATCTTCATTTCATCTGGAAGACAATTTCTATCGGAGGGAAGTCAAATATTGGATAAATGTCTCTTAAGACTACCTTTCTGTATTCATGCCAGTCTGAGATTCTCATATACAATGATTACCATACATTTAGGTGATAGAGTTTAAGTCACGATTTCTGTAAGTGACATGACTTAAGCCCCTTCTTTGTATAAAATGTGAAGATAAATTTGTCTAAAGAACTTAATACTAAAAAATAAAAAACCCTTAAATCTCAAATTTGGTAAAAAAAAAATAAAATTAGAATAAGGATACTTATTAACTCTAAATTTCTGAGGCCAACTAAGAAAAGACTATAGATAATCAGGGTTTATGCCCAATATTCTTGTGTATTTTTTTAAAAGAATGTAATATACAAGATTGTTTGAATCCAGCCTTAGAAAGAATACTGGAAGAAAATAATTCCCAAATCATCAGTGGAGCCCGTTTAAAGTTAGATTCGATTATGAAGTACACTGTAGAACACCAGTTCTTAATTGCTTTGAGGTTAGAGACACATCTGAGACTCTAATCAAAGGTATAGGTCTCCTTTCCACTAAAAACGCTGACAGTTTTTTTTTTTTTGAGAAGTTTTTGCTATAGGGCATGTGTGCTCGCCAGACAGACAGAGAGAGACAGAGAGACAGAAAGCGAGAAATCACCCTCCAGAAGGGATGGCCATGCCGCAATCCCCTCTCCTCCATTCTTCTCTCGGGATCTTAGGCACGCATGCACACACACCCGGTGTGAATTTTAAGCCACTGGGTCCGGGACGCGAACCATGGTCGACTACATGGGAGTCCAGTGACGTAGCCATTACGCTAACTGCTGGTCCCCAATGCTGACAGTTTTTGTACAAGGTCTGAAATCGTGCAGATCTCCTGAAATCTGCCTATAGATCTCTTGAAAATTTATAACTATAGGCTAAAAAATCTTGCTCTGAGAGAGTCTATGATTCAAAGAACTGCACGGGTTTTCTATGTTTGGTTAGAAAACTAACCCTAAAACTGGAACTAAGTCAACATAATTATATCCCTGTGCGTGCCCAAATTCCTTGACATTTCACTATCTACACCTGTAATAGTAAATCAACCTAGTTGGGGTAGATTATTACAAAGAACTATAATCATTTGAAATCATTGTGATCAGGTGTGGATGAGAAATAACCTAATTCAGAAGAGGACCAATATAGGTTATTCACTCAAAATCAGGTTGAAAGCAAAAGGATTTTTTTTAATTGTTAAGTTATCTAATGACAAAATTATCTTAAAACAAAGAGGTTGTTGTTGTTTTATCTTATGCTAGCCCAGCAAGATTTAAAATGTAGTTATTTAAAATAAAATTAATAAGATGTCACCCTCTGCCCCACAAATATAATCTTTCGTGTACACATGAGTTACATGGATTGAATATAACTTCACATGACCAGGATATATAGCCAGACGTGTATCTATTGACACTTCTACAGGCACTGAAGCTCTGCATTGCTACATAGGGCAGCTGGGATAAGCTTATTGATTGAATCTTTGAGTAAAAATGCAACGTACAAGCTTGCAGATCTTCTTACAAATGTAAAATTAATGCTGGCTTAAGTCAACCTTTAAAACTATTAGTAGAATGTTGTACTGATGTGTATAGTTTTTATTTCTTTAGGGAGAAAAGTGTTGAGCAATTAATGACATTTATCTTTGCATTTCTCTTTTCTTATTGAGGAATGGAAATGAGATCTTAGAGTATCCAAGTGTTTTTCAATTGGTAACAGCTCTTTAATTCCAAAACATCTTACACTCAGGACATGTGTGTATGAATTAAACAACTCGCACAAATGCCTGAACTTGCAAGTTGATTTTCATGAGTTAGTGGTCAG
The DNA here is from genome assembly GCF_000334495.1 of Tupaia belangeri chinensis. NCBI lineage: Eukaryota > Metazoa > Chordata > Mammalia > Scandentia > Tupaiidae > Tupaia > Tupaia belangeri. The sequence continues at coordinate 935,308 of NW_006204388.1, forward strand.
TGGCTTGGTATCTATCTTCTCCTTAGAAGATCTATGAAAGGCCATGTTTAGAGAAAAAGGTACTTGCTTTTGATTATTTTAAACATTCCATGACCATTTAATTTTTTTTCTTATTTTTGCCTAGCACCTTTATCTGAGGATGACAAAATTAATTTTCACTTGAAATTCTTTTGAGAAATAATATTAATAAATTGCCAAGAGAAACCACTACTTGTGGTATACACAGCTAATTAATTATCCATCATGCTTTCTTATCCCAGATTTTCTGCTACCATGGCCATATTGAATATTCCTTCTATTATTCATCCAGATTAATAATTCAAAGCTGAAATCATTTATTTTGATCACCACTAAGTTGTAGATTTGATCTAAAATATTTAAAAACATTTTTTAAACAAAGTCATTTCACAAAAATGCCCTCTGAAGTTTTGTGAGTCCTAACATCAGAGAAAAACTCCTATTTTACAAGGACTTAGGACACATAGTTCCAATGATAAACTTTGCTGTTCAAATATGTTAACCACCCTTGACAGCTCAGTAACTTTCTCCAAATTTAAATTTTCTCATCATCAAAAGATTTTTACTATTAAATGAGATAATAAAGAGAAAGACACTTTTGAAACTACTATGCAAGTGGATAATATTATTTCATTATCTTCATTTCATTAGGAACAACCCTGGAAAATTAATTATGACTATTCTCATCTCAAGCAAATGTAATGTGTCCTTTTCCATTTAGTCCTCAACAATCACACATTCACCAAATACACAAAGGGTATTAGAAGAGTGGTTCAGGGACCAGATGGGGTGTGTGAACTTGAGAAAGATGCATAGCTTGTTTTAAGATTATCTTTAAAATAAGGGGTTCATATAACAAGGTGGTATTTTCTAACTGAAAAGTCATGATTCTCCTTTCTTTCTGGAAATGTCATACAGCTTGCGTTGTCAGCTAAACACGGACAAGTGTTTTTCTTCTGAGTCTTAGGAAACAAGTCATAGGAAATCGTCAGGACATGGAGATAGGAAGGCTCATAAAAGGTCTCTGTTCTTTCTCCAAAAGGATTTAAGTCTCCACTTTCCCTATTCTATGAGACTGATTTATTTTCTTAACCGAATTGCAAGAGCCTTGAACACAGGGGCCCGCCTTCCATTTGGGAAGCTTTTCTGCCTCCTTTCCTGTTTTTCCTCATCCAGACTACCAAATGCATGCTTTTAGTTGTTAGGTGATAGTGTGTGCGTATGTATGCATCAGAGAACACTGTCACAAGATTGGTCATGTAGGTTTACACGCGCTTGGGCTTAGCGTGTGTATGTGATGCTCATTAAATCTCAAATATGTCTTTTTTATCTTAAATACATTTTTATTAATATATCACGTGCTCCTCTGAAAAAAGTCAAATAGTGCTAAACAGCTTATCATGAAACCCACATTCCTCATTTTAACCCTACTTTCTAGTATCCAGTACCTTCAGTTTTTTTCAACATTTCTTCTAGCATATACCTCTTTCTAAATAATATACTATGTTGTTATAAATTGTTTCATCAGTTTTAGGCTCTTGATTTTCTTTTTGTAAAAAAAAAAAAAAAAAATTATTTGGCTTTATTTAGTTAGTTAATTTGACCAGAGAGGGACAAAGTGAGAGAGAGAGAAAAAATGAGAGAGCAAGCCACCTGGTCCAGGACTTGAACTGTGGTCAGCCATGTGGGAGGCCAGCACCCCTAACCACCATGCTACCTGCTGACCCTAAGACTCTATTTTCTAGATTCAGCTCTTCTTCGCCCATTCATTATAGTTATAGTATAATGTTTATTAAATCAAGATTTGGTATTTACATTTTATAATATAAATATCCTCAACAAAAAAAATGCTGAACCAGTGGTAATGTGATTGTTTCCTTTCTTGGATGTATTTTTCTTTCTTCTAGAGTTAATAACTCAGCAAGTTTTAAATTTGCTTAGCTTTTCTTTGTGGCAATGACTAACTCTTAATAGTTTCCCAAGTGTCTAAACCTATCTGATAGTCTTTATCCCCTTTGGAGTCCAATATATTCCTGAATTTCTCCACCATTCATCTTTTTGTTTTTGTCTCTTTTTTGATTGTTTTAAGGTTTTTGCTATAGGAGTGTGTGCTTACCTGAGAAAGAGAGAAGGAAAGTGAGTAATCACTCCTCAAGAGGGACGGCCATGCTGCAGTCCCTTCTCCTTCATTTTCCTCTTGTGATTTTGGGTGCACATGTTCAATATTCAGTGAGAGTTGCAAGCCTCTGGGTCTGAGACTTGAACCATGGTCAGCCATGTGGGTGTCTAGAACCTTAACCACCATGCCACCTACTGGTCCCTCTTTTTTGCCTCTATTTAATTGGGTGTCCTGTGCTCTAGAGTCCATATCTTCCTATTTCTTGAATTACTCACTCATTCATACCACATCTACATTTAAAATGGACTTCTTAATGGAAAATAATGTTAGAGACCAAGCTCCTGAAAATGAGAATGATTTTAAGCAAAGATGAACAGTAGCAATACTAGTTATTAAAGCAATAGCGGCAGATGTCATTTTATGAACATCTGCACTTTATATATGTTATCAAATTCTCAATATCAGTGCCACAGAGTAGGTGCTGTTAATGCCACTTTCCTCAGGAGACAGGTCCCTAGAGGTAAATCACTTGATGAAATTCACAGAGTTAGTAAGAAATGAAGAAGGGGATCGCAGCTGATTTGGGGTCACCGTGTAATCCCTGGGCAAAGAATTACTATTACGACTATTTTCTGAAGGCAACCATTTATCTCTGTAGGCTTCTCTAAAACCCCATGGCTGAAAGACTTTGACTGTATTATTGAAGGCTGGGCATTTTTAAACATCCAGAAACAACTTGGGGCAGCTGTGAGGCAACTTTTCCACAGTACTGATTAGATTCATTGAACAAGATTCTCAGTAAAAATTTGCAAGTTCACGTGTCTGATGTGGGCATGTGCACGCTACTGCAAACATTCAGATCCCTGCTTGTCAGGTGCAGGACCACTTCTGCAGTGGATGGAATATTGAAGTGCTTCCTGGCAGCAGAAGGCTGAACAGAAAGGCTACACTTCCACTTCCTACCAAGGCCTGCCTGTGAAGTTTGCTACAGCATGAGATTACCACAACTCAGGTTACAAAGGATTACATCTCTCAGATTTTTTTGTTTTGTTTTCTGTTTTTCCCTTTACATTTCCTCTTCAGCTTGTAATGTAGTAGCCAGCTTACTGAAAAGCAGAAGGTACTTGTCCTTCCCAAGGATAGAGAAACTCTTGGGAATATTTGTAAAATTCAGGACAGGAGAGAGGAAAGCTGATCCTTTGTCAGCAGTGAAACTATTCTGTCTATCCTCTCCTCCTGCTTAATTTTGAGATTTTTCTCTACCTTTTTCCTACAAAGTACAATGTAATTTCAGAGTGGAGAATAGTCTTGAAGAAAGAGAAACAACTGCCTCATTTTTCAGTCTTCCTTCTCTTATTTCTAACAGGGGAAATCTATTCGTTGCATTGGATATTTTATTCATTAACCAACAGGCTATTCCACTGCCTGCTCTCTGATTTCCACAGAACTGGTCAGACTGATTAGAACTGTGTAGGACATTTTGCTCAAGGGAATAAAATCTCAGCATCTCCAAACTCAATTTCTGTTGTTACCACTAAATAAACTCAAAGGACAATCAATTTATCACTCTACAGACTTGAAAAATTGGTGCATCTATGGAGTCTATTTTTGGTCTCACTTTGCACATTGTCTTTTAACTATTTCAATATAAATGCAGCAATAGGCCACAGTTCTCTGGCATCTTGGGGGTTAGTTGACATTTATTTAGAGTAGACTCAACCCAATTACCTGTAAATCTTTATTTAATTATTATTTTTTAAAAGCTCAAAGTTAATTAAGATAAATTAAAAGAGTCACTGCTTAGGGAAAATTATTGGGTGATAACTTCCCTTCTTCCTTCCATTTTTATTATAATTGGCATTAGAAATGAATTTGGTGATCTTTATAATGTTTTATTAAAAATATTCACATAATTTTTATAGCAATTTTTAAAAGGTTTTTGTCCTAGGGCACATGCACTCACTGGAGAGAGACATACAGTGAGAGGTAAAGTGAAAAATCACCTCCCAGGGGGATGGCCACAGCACACTCCTTTCTCCTCTCAGGACTTTGGGAATACACACACATGTGCCTGGTGTGGTTTTCAAGCCACCAGGTCTAGAACTCAAACCTCAGTCAACCACCAAAGTGGGAATCCAGCACCTTAACTACTATGCCACCTGGTGGCCCCAAAATGTAGCAATTATGAACCTTAGTTATTGAGAGCAGGTTTTAATGATAATAGATTAAAAAAATTAAAATAGCAGTAAATGATGTTTGAAGTTTCTTAATAGAAAGCACTTCATTTCACTCACTGCAGAATGTTCCACTCAACCTTACGGTATGGTTCTCATTTGTCAGACAGCCATTTGAAAAGGAAGCAGAGTTGTCACTGGAGTCAGGAAAGAGGCAGCTAGGATGCTAGTTAGATCAGTAGAATCTTCTTTTAAATTAGAAGTGTCATGGTCATGTCCTCTTCAGGAATGTGAAGGTGTATGTAGTCGAGTCATATCTGGAATCAAATTTTGAGTTAATAGCTGTGAAACCTGAAAGAAATTTCTTAAACTCACTAAGATTTTTGTATTCTTATATAAAGAATTGGGATTTTTGCACTTAACATTTGAGGGTAGCTATAAAGATTAAGTGAGCTTGGGACCAACAGGTGGCATGGTGTTTAAGGTACTAGACACTCCCACATGGCCGACCACAGTTCAAGTCCTGGACCTGGTGGCTTGCTTTCTCTTTCTCTCTCTCTCTCTCTCTACTAGAATAATAATTTCTAGTTCATAAGGTGGCTATCAATATTTGAAAAGGTAATGCATATAAACCACTTGGTATATATGCCCCATTCCTAATATGGTAACTTATCCATCATCGTCATTTCATTTCATAGATTTACCAAGATCCAGACATAATGATAATTTATTTCTAGGTATCTAAGGTCATTAGTTATCTATAGCTGTAAAGTCATTAGCAAATAGAATTATCAAAGCATTTTTGGACTGTAATGCTTTAAGAAAAACACAATAACAAGAAGCATTAACTCAGTCTGAGCTGGAAAGGAAGTGATCCTTTTCCTTTTTGTACTTGGATTCAGGGCCATAACTTTCTTCTTACGGAGCAGTGATTAAATGATTGGCTGATTTATTTAGCTATCCGCACACCTTTAATGAGCTCTGCTTGTGTGGATCAAACTCCTGAAGACCCTGAGGTTTATCACTCATAGATTCCAGATTTGAGACTTTTTGATTCTTCAGAGAGAAGTTTTAGTTTTCTTTAATTAGATTTAAGACTTAACTATTTTTCCCAAAGTGCTTTACATTTTCTTTTTGTTGTAGTTAGAATAGATATTCATGTATAAAATTCAAGCAATGGAGAAAAACATGAAGACAAAAAGAATTCCTTATATTCCTGTCTTTCCAAGTTAGCTAGCACGTGCATGCTCTTTATGGTAAAAACCTTTAAAAGAAATGCTTGGAGGAATGTTACATGAAGTAGGTAAGAATTTATTCCATATGCCCTAAAAGCTGAACTAAAACTTAGGAAATTAAGTTACAGAGAGAAAGAGGCTGATTTAATTTAAAGAAGAGCTAAATCAATGTGGCCTAAAATGGAAGGATCTCCCTCTAGAAGTGACGAGTGTCCTGTCCTTGTGGATGTTCAAGCAAGTACTAGAAAATCACTAGGGAGTTGGTGATGGAGGGAGTACAAATACCTTCTTTAAGGCTTCTTTCAGCTTGGGAGTCTATGATTCTATGCCTCAGCCCAGCCAAGAAATGGCAATACTATTTTAATTGGTGTGAAGGGAAAGATTTGTCTGAATTTAGTTGTTAAATTCAGTGCTCTGCTTTTAAACCTCTTTGTATGTGGTTTATATTCTGCTTCATATGGCATTAAAAGCATTGTTATTAGGACTCATCTCAAAGCTAGTCTTCCAAGGCTTCTATGTCCACCTTACCAGTCTATAAATTTTTGAAAACTTTACTCATAAAAACAGCACAAAGTATTTTAAGAAAGAACTATAGCAATTATTTTCGTGTATTTAAATCAGATTATCTGGTGAAAATATCAAGTATAATTGGATTATCTAACTGTCTTTATTGATACAGAAGGCTGCCAAGAACATGGATTCTGTCAAACTGAGTTGATTGTCTACTCTGCCTATTTTTTATCATGTACAAAAATGTATTTTTAGATAATAAAGCCATCAAGAAGAACAGTCACCATAATCTTATAAAATGTTACCAAATTTATTTAATGTTTTTAAGTTTCATGACAAATAGAAAAGAAAAATATACTTCAAATATAGAAACAAAGGACTCAGTAGACATTTATGGAAGTTTTATAGTTTGGAATAACTGTAAGGAACCAATACCATTACATAAACAGAGAGAGGTTTTCTTTGTTTTGTTTTGGTTTGGTTTGGTTTGGTTTGGTTTTTCTGAAATTTCCAAATCAACAATGGAATTGTTTTTAAATTCAATTTAATGTTATTTTATTGCTAGATGGCACATATGATCACTAGAGATAGAGAGAGAGAGAGAGAAAGAGAAAGAAACCCTTAATGGGACATGGTCACACTACAATCCTTTTATTCCTCTATACCATCAAGATTTGGGGCATGCATACACATGAGACGGGTATGTTTTTCAAGTCACTGGGACGAGGATTCAAATATTAAGTTCTGAGTGCCATGCTTCTTCCACTTTGCTGTGAAGTTTCTGAGGGAACGTGAAGGGAGAGTGGTGTTGTACTAGTCAGATGTCTGTGCAGTGTCTGTAGCTGTGGAGGGCAGGCTGAGACGTCAGTGTGGGGATCCAGCTTCCATGCACAGCACTTAAACACTGAGCTACAGGACCGGCTCAACAATAGAATCTTCTTCTTCGTTTAGGTTTTTGCCATTGGACTCATTCATGAGACAATGAGAGGAAAAAGGACAAGTGAGAAATCACTCCACATGGGGGATGGCCATGCCACAATCCCTTCCACTCCATGCTCCTCTCAGGATTTGGGGCATGCACGCACACATGCCTGGCATGATTTTCAAGCTATTGTGTCTGGCATTCAAACTGCAGTCAGCCATGTGGGAGTCCAACACCTTAACCATCACACTACCTGTTAGCCCTTAAATGTTTTGTTTTGTTTTTCACTTATAAAATTTTATTCACAGATTAAGGCCCAGCTCAAGTGATACCCACTGTAAAAGTTTTTGCATTTGGTCCCTGACTCAGAATGAATGAATGTGCCTCTGCAGCACCTCATTTATGCCTCTGTGATTACTTCCCTTTGCTTGGATTGTGCTACAGTCAGTGTGCATGCTACTGGCTCCCGACTGGGCTGTTAGCTCCTTCAATGAGAAACCACATGCTTTTAGTTATAGTGTCTGGGTTCCTCCCATTTCTTCTTCTCCCTAGACCTCTAGCCTCCAAGTTGGTGAAAGCTTTAAAGTATAGACACATAGTGGACATAGGAATACTAATAAAATTGATCCGAAGGACCATATCAAATAAGTCAAAAAATGCAAAAATATCCAAAAGAGATTTTAGTTAAAAAACATTAAGGTTTACAGAATTTATATCACAGTGCTAGATACTCATAATAATTGTACTTCAAAAAGGAGAAAAAAAAATGGAACTAAACTTTGTGCTCACTTTGGTGCAAAAGATTTCTGAAATCCATGCATAGTTTTTTCATAATATGCATTTTCATGAACTTTTTGAAGACCCCACATATGTGTTTCAACTAATAGCCGTTAGCTATAATTAGGGACTGAAGTTAGAGGTGAGCCATCCAAACTTTAGGCATACATTTCACTCGGGTGCTTCTTTTTTCTTCCTAAGAAAGAAAGATGGCCTCCTGGTGCCATCGCTGGGCAAAACAGTAAATTGTGAGTGCAATGCTTCTTCCACTCTGAGGTTAAGTTTCTGAGAAAATGTGAAGGGGGAGCAGTGTTTGCATTGATTCAGATGTCTGGGCAATGGCCTTAGCTGGGAAGGGCTGGCTGAGTCGTCCAGGCTAGGAAAAAGAGTGACTATGGTCAGCAAGAGAACAGCCTTAGCTGCATTGTCTAGATAGACTGAGCTTCAAAACCCATGTCCTTTTCCTATCGTGCTCAGCAACAGCTTTGAAGTCAGAAGTAATAAAGGGTAAAAATATACACTTCCCTTCCAAGAACTAAGAGCCTTTCAACATAAATGACTTCTGACCGCCTCTTTTTGACATGCAAGGAAGTTATCGGAGAAGCAGCAAGGTTTTGCTTAATTAACCTTTCTCTGCTTCTTGTCCTATTGTCATATCAGTAAGCTGCAGTTTTTCCATCCATTCTAGGTATCACTCACTCGATCTTTCATACACTCACTCAGCAAGTTTGTATTCAGCTTTTTCTGTCTGCAGATTACAGCAGGGCCACGGCAGGGATACGAATTACCATGGAGGAACAAATTACACAGTACCACATCTCAAAGACTGAAACCCCCCAACGCACCTAAGCAGCTTCCTAAGCCATTCCTGAATGTCTGAGCGCTATAGAACTTTTTTCTACTCCTGCTCCAGTTTGATGAAAGCTGCAGCAAGAGAGTTTAACACGATTAGTGCTTTCAGCCTATCACTAAGAAAATGCAGATTTCTGACTAAGACCAGTTCTCTTTTTAGTGCTTAGTGTATTTCTCAGAAAACAAGTATAGCACACAGGTCCTCTTGTGCTTTAAGTATCCCAAGTCCCCACCACAGGGGTACATTCCTCCAATTGTCCATGTGAAATAGGCACTTTACAAAGCAAACCAAAATCCCAGGTATTTTGCCTTGTTTCCTAGGGAGCTTTCGTTTTAAAAGGGTCATCATCCATGATACATTCTGTTTTTTGGGTGGTGGAGCACTTAATAAAGGTAGAACAATGATATTGAAAAACAAATAAATTAAAGATGAATGTATTCCAGAAAAAGAAGAGTAAGGTTCTGAAGATAGTATCTGGAGATTAAACGAACAAACAAACAAAAACAGAAAACGAAAAACAAAAACAAAAACTAGAAGATATATCCAGATATAATATTCACATTCAGTGTTAGAAGAAAGAAAATCTTAGCACTGAGGGAACTTGTACATATTTATATTGAAGTCAGAGGACAAGTGAGGTTAGTGAAATTTAAGTACCTAATGAAATTAGTCTCAAGGGATTCCATTACAGAGTAGTGTTGTAGTTATTTTTGTTGTGGGTCTTGGATATATTGGTCTTCAAGCCAGTATCTATGATTAGTCATCAAATTCTTTCAAGATGGTGGTCACTGTTCTACGCATTAAGTGCTTAGAAACTGCATTTCTCATCCCTGCTTCTCAGAAGGAGACTTGGTATAGAATGAGGCTTTACATTAGTATTTTTTTATTTGCTTCAGTCCTAAAGTAAATAAAATGAAATGACAAGTCTGTTTCCCTGCTCACTCAGGTATTACTTCTCTTCTGATTCTAAGAATGGGTTGTTTTAATTGGAGTGCATGGTAGAGAGGAGGGTGTATTTTGAGATTTTACTGCTTGGTTTGCCTACACAGCTTATATACATAGAATGCCAGAGGAGGAAGAAGTAGTTAAGATCACTTAGTCAAAGGGATTTCCACTGGGTTCAACAGAGCCCTGCGTTTGTGTGTGTGTGTGTGTGTGTGTGTGTGTGTGTGTGCATGTGTGTGTGTGTGAGAGAGAGAGAGAGAGAAAGAGAGAGAGAGAGATCGGAGTAAGGGTTAATGAATTTAATTCTAAATAGTACATAGCTAGCTACTAGTATCCTGGGCTCAAGATCTGTCTTTCATTGCTTTTGTATGATATATCAGTCTTCTAATTCATATTTCATTTGAAGAAATCATTTATTTTCATTTGAAGAAATCAGACTGGCAGAGCTTTGCACTTTAACACTGTACCACAGTCTGGTCCCTTGATGGTATTTTAGACAGACATCTACATGATTAAGAGCAGGATTCTGAAGTGAAATTACTTGGGTTCAGATTCCAGTTCATTATCTATTCAGTAGCTATGTGACTGTGGGCAAAGTAATTACCCTCTTAGTGGTTCTGTACCTGTACTGATAGTAACTTCCTCTGGGATTGTTGTGGTCACCAAATGAGCTAAGATCTATAAAGTGTTGATTTAGTAAAAACCAGGTAAATGCAAGCTATTATTACCATGACTCAAAAGGTTTTTAAAAATTCCCCTAGCCCTATGAAATTCACCATAGGACTTAAAATCCTAGTTTTGAGCAAAGACATGGAAGGCCCCTCTTAAGAAGTGAAAGCATGGGAACCAGCAGTTAGCGTAATGGCTATGTCGCTGGACTCCCACGTAGTCGACCGCAGTTCGCGTCCCGGACCCAGTGGCTTAAAACTCACGCCGGGCGCGTGTGTGTGCGTGCCCAAGATCCCGAGAGGAGAATGGAGGAGAAGGGATTGCGGCGTGACCATCCCCCCTGGGGGGTGATTTCTCGCTTTCTGTCTCTATGTCTCTCTATGTCTGTCTGGCGAGCGCACGCGCCCTACAGTGAAAATCTCTCCAAAAAAAAAAAAAAAAGAAGTGAAAGCATTAGCTGGGTAATACTAGCACAGCAAGCCAGTGTCTGCCTCTAATATCTCAAAAACAATTATGTCCATGAGCTCCAGCCACTTAATAGGAGCTTAGAGGAATATGATATAGTTAGGCTTTAATGATTAATTGGGGTTAGAATTTCTTTAGAGAAACCTGAAAGACACGAGGGCTGAGAGCAGGCAAGTCTAGGGAGAAGACAGATGCCTGAAACAATTGTGGCTCCTTTCATAATTCTCCTCTGGGTCCACCTCAGACAGTGAGCTAGGAATAAATCTACCTGCAGTTCTTGGAGAGAGCTGGTGTCAGAACTTCTCTGTGCTCACTCCCAGTGTAATTTCTCTTCTCCTTCCTCACTCCGCATACCTTCTTGACTCCCTCACCTTCTGGTCCAGTAGTATAATGAAAGTAGCAGTGAAAAAGAAAAACTATATAGCCAATATATAAGGGAAGACTAAGAGTTTGGAGAGAGGATAAAAGAAGGATGTCTCATCAACTGGGTTTATTCATGATAAATAGAAGGTGGATGGGGTTTGCTTTCTTTTTTTCTAAGCTTATTTCTTTCTTTAATGAGTGAGAGACAGTGAGACAGAGACCGCAGCCCCTAACAAGTTCCTGATGCTGTGATCCCTCAGCCTCAACCATCCTCAAATTACGGGCATCACATACCTCGTGTACTCAGGAAGGCCTCTGGACACAACCTAGAACCTTCTCATGTGGGTCACCCTTGTAGAGTATGGGTTTTCAAGGACAGAGAAGTGAGATAAAAATCCAGCATCTGCAGCTCACCTCCTCTCTCCTCATGTTTCTTTGGCCCATCAGAAGTGTGAGTCAAGGTTAAGACCCTTCGTTCATGTTACTTAAGTGTCTCCATTTCAGTATCAGATTGGAGGGGGTGGGGGATTAATGGTGTGTGCATGTGAAAGAGAGACAGAGAAATTGAGTTGAGTTTAGGGTTAGGTGACTTTCACTAATGAAATGGCAGCCCCACGTCACCTAGATGCACATTGAAAAGAATCTGCTAAAGTGAACCGCAATTCACAAGGTAATTATTGATTATAAAATTCATATAACTTGCTCCCTTTTGAGCAAGAAATTTAATCTCACTATCATTGTCTGTAAATAGAATTAAAAGAATTTTCATTCTTCCCCAGGTAAACACTTCACAGATAATCTTATGTTTTCATTGTTTTTCATTTTCCTGCTATAAATATGATTGTGAAATGGTACATATTAGTTAATTAAATATTTTGGTTCTATTGACTGGTAATATTTCTTTGGTAATTCAGAAAATATTTTAATATTTGGTAGGTTCAGGATTATTTTGTGACTGTGGATAATTGCTCAGTGCTGTGAAAATAGAATCTACTTTTTGAAATGACTAAGTGCTTGATTCTGGGTGAAAGAGAACTTACACATTCTCTTTAGATTTATAGTCTACTGAGCAAGTGACATATTCTAACTGCACATTATTCTTTAAATAATGAACTTTTATTTTCAGTATCTATTCAAGTGGTTTTGATATCTCAAAACAGGCAGTTATGAGTTAGCCAAAACCCATTCCCAATAACATTCCTTTAGCCTCAATACTGGCATGGATGCAGCTCATGAAAACTCCAACATTATAAAAGCAAAATTCTATAGAACCACAAAAGTGAGAAGGTAGAGAAGAGAAATTACTATGGGGAAAAGAATCACTTTTGAAAGGAAATTATCCCCGGGAATTGAAAAAACAAACCAAAAAAATGCAAAGTGGCTCTTCTAGTGAAACATAAGTGAATACCAAAATAATTTTAATGACAATACTCTTTAACATACACTTGGTTTATTTGAGTATTCCAAATTTCTTATGAAGGAGATAAGGTCAATGTTGTCCTAATCTTCATATCGTAGCTAAGGAGATCAACGTTTATAAAACTTAAGCAACCTTTCTGGGTTTATAGTGAGTTAGAATTCGAGCCCGGTTTTTCGGATTCCCATTCTGAGTTCTTTCCAATGTCCCTGTCTGTGCTGACATCCAGTAGGAGAAAGGAGCAGACTGAAAATATTCAGTGATAAGACGCTATGCCACTTCTCTTTGAAAGTGCCAAATGAACATACAAATTGTGTTTATTACATGCAAGCTATTTGAATCATCACTAAACTTCTGAGTACGTTAGAGCCTAATAAAACCAATTACTTTATGTAATCTGAAGCCTTGTGGACAAAATTTTAGGTAATTACTTTAGGCTAGAAGTAATATTAATTTCCTTTAATTAGCGTTGATTCTCTTTAGGTTTTCTCTTGACAATTGCTTGGAATTTATTCTGGCTAATGGGATGATTTTGTAAGTATGTTAGGTTTTGATCAGCTTTATATAAAAACAGAATAAAAATGGATAACAGAACATGGAAAGATGTTCTCCTACATATATAAGTTATAAATGTAGGCAGTCCACGGCTGATCTTGTCACTTTCTAATCAACGGAGATTGAATCTATTTTTAGCTGTCAGTCTTAGTGCACTGCCTCATGGTCCAATATGGTTGCTTGAGTTTCAGCCATTAGCCTGACTTCTGGGCAGCAGGGAGGAAGGAGGAGAAAAATAAGGATGGGCTTTTTCCCTTTAAGGAGACCTCCTAGAAGTCTCATCATTTCTCCTTACATCGAATTGTCCAGAATTTAGTCACATGGTCACATCTAACTGGGAAAAAGTCTACAAACACAGTATTTTAGTGGGTATCTAGCTAATAATCAGGACTCTGTTATAAAGAAGTGAAGAGTGGATACTATGAAGCAATTGGCAATCTCTGACACAGCTAAAGAATTTTTTAAAAATTGGATGTACCTATATTGCATGAGTTTTTGCAAGTTTTTTCTCTGTGTGAATTATTTTATATAGGATAAGATACATATAAGGATTGATCATACTTAATATCTTACCAAGAACTAAGAGAAGTTGAATAATAAGTAATTTGGTTTATTATTTTGATTTAAGGTTAAGCAACTGACTTTTACAGTATTTTAGATAAGATCCAGATTTGAAATAGCCATATTGTGACTAAGGGACTTTAGTCATTTGTCATCTGATACTCTCATCACTTAGAGAAATGGCAATGCCTTGCAAATTTAGATGCATCTTAACCATTAAATATATGCAATTTACACTATATAACAAGCAATATTTAATCATATAAAGTTAATGAAATTTTTTTCAACACCTAGCATAGTGTCTCAGACATGAACTATATGTAATCAATGAGAGCTAGATTGAATCGACCTTCCCTACTCAATTGAATTCATGTGTCTGATACACAAAAGACCCTTGATAGCTTCTTGATAGTCTCCAACTTTATTCTCATGACAAGCATTGACTTCAGTTGATTGGATGATTGTGGATCACTTCCATGCATAGCAGAGATGACCGGGGACCGTTGTTTCTCATCTACATGAGTGTTTTACCCCAGACAGTAAACACACCTGCAGCTTGAGGGACCAGGAGATCCTCCAGAATACTGAAGTGCATAGAAATTAAGTAAATAAGCTCTCACCTAGAGAATAAGAATTAGTCTATCACGAAATTCATCACCATATTTATGATGTCTTTAATCTTGTTTAGTTCCTCTCAACTATTGATTTGGTAATATTCTCTGAGTACATTCATTATTTTCTTTTTATCTGGACTGTATTTCCTGTAGTTTATCTTTTAAAAACTGTAGATAAAATTGCGGGACCAGCAGGTGGCATGGTGGTTAAGGTGCTAGACATTTCCCACATGGCCAACCACAGTTCGAGTCCTAAAACTGGTGACTTGCTTTCTCACTTTCCCTCTCTCTTTCTCTGTGTACCTCTCTCTAGTCAAATTAAAATGAATGAATGACTAAATAAAACTAAATAAATAATTCTTTAAAACCAAATAAACAGACAAAAAAATTGTAGGTAAAATTGCAATGAGAGCCTCAATAAACTCCTCTATTACAAGTTATACAATTGAATACAGCTTATACTTAATTTGTCATTAGATATATACCCTAACTTATTTGGAAACAGTTTGGTCTTTTTTATTTTATTATTTATTTATTTATTTATTTATTTTTATTATTAATATTTTTAGTGGGGTCTCACTCTCACAATATTCCTGATTCAGCTTCTGAGCTGGGACCATAGGATGTACACCACCATGCCCAACTCTTTTTTTTTTTTTAATTTAATTTTACATGTTATTAAAAAAACTTTAAATAAGACTATAATACATTTATAGGAAATGCTAATTGTAAAATTAATACAATTTTAAGTATTTTTAAATGTCCGTTTTAAAACTTTCTATGCAGAACAGAACTTCCTCAGAAGGTCTTGTTCTCTGCTGGCTGTGGCTGAGACTGAGACGTGGGAAAGTAGGGGATGGGCTCTTAAATTTGCAGTAGAAGATATTTTTTCCATCTCTTTTATTCCTCAGTTTGGATGAACTCAGTCTCTTTGAGGCAAATATTCTTTCCCTCATGATTTCGCCCAGCTCCTCTTCCCCTTAGCCAGGATGGCATCAGTGCATAGAAGAAAGCTTACATTACCCTCCTGACAGTGGGGTAATGAGGAGAGGCAGCTTGCCCACACATGGTCTTGCTCTTGCCTTTTGGGCCCTCCCTGGCCTCTGTGGAGTGAGTGGATGTTTGTCTTACCTGGCCGCTAGACAGCTGCTGACAGCCACGGTTGATTTCTGGACTGGTGGAAGCTATAAACTATTTCCTTAGCTTGTTTTGAACCCTGTGGTTCTGCCTAGCTGACTTGGCCCCACTGGCATCTCACTAGCACAGAGACCCTACAGCTCAGCCACTTCCTTCCTCTAGATATTGCCTTGGAGTCTTCACCCCTTGGGAGCTGCTGTCTCTACCTTGGCCCCAACCATAGTAGCTCTGCGGCAGTCCCTCTGGAATTCAGCTTTCCCATCTCGTCCATAAAATCCAGGGGGTGATTCAGGGAGGCTGAGGAGACTCAGGGAATTGTCATTGGTCCTCTGTGTCGTGTCCATGCATGTGTGCCTGGACACTCCGAGAGGCTGTGTCCTCAAAGGCTATGATCATTCCTTCTTTCTATCTGAGGTTTCTATCACCCCACCCTCTGCCCCTGGTCCAGGGTTTGATGCTGAAACAGTTGTGATGGAGAAGAAAGTATGTGATTTCCTGCTTCTCTTCCTGTGGTGTTCCCTCCTCCCAGCACTAGCAGGACTTCAGCCTACAGAGGCCCCTCGACGCAACATTATCCTTCTGCTCAAGTTGGCCTTAACTTTCCCATTTCCCAGGGGCTGTAACAATGGAAGGGTTGCCATGAGGGTGGGAAAGGGGCAGGAGACAATATTGTTACCATTCCAAGAAAACATCTTACTAGATATTTAAAGATTTAAAGAATATTTTTGTCATTTCATCAAAGTAACTTCCCATTTTTCTAAACTGTACTTCCTTCTTAACCATCTTTGAACAATACATTTTTTTTCTTCAAATTGATGACAAGGATGTAAGTTCCTATGATACCTTTATTATTTAATTAGTAGAACAATTTTGAATAGTTAAGATAGGTTTATGGGTGGTCCCTACAGTGAAGCCATTAAGAAAGCCTGATCCCACATGACCAACCACAACTTGAATCCTGGCCCTGGAGGCTTGAGAAACACACCAGGCACATGTGCATATGTACCCAAAATCCCGATGGGAAATAAAAAAGGATTGCAGCATGACCATGCCCCACTAGAGATGCTTTCTCTTTTTCTTTTTCTCTTTGTCAAGTGCAAATGCCTTCTAGCAATAAAAACTTCTCTTTAAAAATAATAATAATTTTGTTATTTTAATCAATTTTAATAATGTAGTTATTTAAATCAGTTAGCAGTATAGCAGGTAGCTACAGTAGCTAATTAATACTGTACCGTGTATCCAGTAACAATAATTTCTGAAACTCAACCAAAAGATTAGTACACTAATATGTCTCTGGCTAATTCTAGTTCTCCATGAAGATAAGTACCTGGGACCTGGAGTCTTCCAGAAACCAGCCTCAGGTTAAAGTCTACTTCTGGAGATATGGCTACATCCTTCTGGTTCTTGAGCTGGGGAACTCCAGTTGTGGAACAAGCTGACCAAATTCATTGTATCTGAGAGTGGCAAAGATGGTCAGGGAAGGGTTAGTCTCTAGAGTACTGTATTATTGATACCAATAATTGTTCTTCCTTTTGCATGGCTTACCTTAACAAAGCTAGAAAGCACATAAAAGATAAGGCAGGATGTGAATTTGACCAGCTGTGCATGGCTATCACCAAGGTTAAAGGAAAAAAGTCTCCCTGCTCCATATAAAGCGCATGCCATATCAATCAGCAAATAGTAATTAGTGTCACTCTGAGTCAGGTATTATGCTGGGTTTCTTTGGAGTTACAGAATTTTTACAACATAGTTCTTGATTTCAAAAAGCTAGAGTCTTGTTGGAAAGATCAGTAATTCATTTATCAAATATTTATTGAGTCCATACTTCATGCCAGGCACGATGATATGTGGGCCCAGAGTGGACAAAAGAGGTGCGATCCCTGTGTTCATAGAACTTATGGTTGAGGGATATGGATACTCAGTTAATGATTCTGGATGGACCCAAACATCCCCAATTTCAGCCAAAAGGAGTTATTTTCCTTTAAGATTAAATAAAAGGACTGGAGCATATTTTGAGTGACTTAAGAGATGTAGCCTCTGCTGAATCGTCTGATGGCTCCAGGAGATCCTGGTGTTCTGGTTGTCATTTGGCAGGTTTCATTCTGCCAGGCTACTCTGTGTCTCAACAGGTTCCTTCTGCCTCTTTCTGGCCTGTTTCCCTAGTAGCTTCGCCTAGTGGTTCACCTTTCTGTGAATCACTCTCTTCATCCTCCAAGGTTCCACCTACATAATGCTTGGTATTTATTTATTTATTTGCTCTGCTTTACAATTTTTTGTTTATTTTTAAACTTCATGTATTTATTTATGAATGCATGCACGTGAAAGGGAAAGATAGGGAGACTGAGTTTTTTTGACAGGCATTCACCAAGTTGGGATCCAGCTAACAAGGACTACAGGCACATACCATCTTATGCCATCCATCGAGACTGGGCTGGAAACTGAGTTTAGGACTCCCATGTGACCTCAACCTCCAGCAACAGTGTCTTAGCAGGACAGAGTCTATTTTACTTTTGGTCAAGCTTATTTTATTTTTAATTGACAAATAATAATTGTATGTATATGTGATGTTCAGATATATGTTTACACTCTAGAATGGTCAAATCAAGTTAACCAACAAATCCATCACCTCTATATGAGTCTTTACTGAGAGCTTCACCTGAGGCAGGCTGAATAGGAGAAGGAAGTGAAAAAACAATAGAATTTAAAACCAGAGATAACTACTCCTAATGTTTATTGACTGTTCCCTTTGATAGACATCGCAAATGAATGCTATCTTTCCTGGCTCTGCTAATATGGTGAAGGAGAGAGACAGGAATGAAGCTGGAGAGGTGGGCAGAAGCCTTGTAATCCATGAAACAGATTTGGTCTTTTTTTTCTAAGGATAACAGGAAAATAACAAACAATTTTACAAAGGGTATGTGTATAATGACAACACAACTTTAAAACAACTGTGTGGAGAATGACTTAGTTAACAATATCAGGTGGCCTTTGCCAGATGCTAAGTGAACAGGAGCACTTGTGGGTACCGGTGTTTCCCCATCCAAATGTGGATCTGTCAGACATCTAGTGAGAAGCCACCAGGTATAAGAATGAGATCATTTATCTAGCAAGTCGGTGTGACTACACACACTGTTTAAATGTATTGCATAGAATAATTTCATGGAGGAAAAGTATCCCCTGAGCTGATATCAGAGATGTGCAGTAAAACTAATGCAGTTCAAGATTCAAAGTCCCTCATTTGCACAGGTCTTTTCCTAGGCTTTGGACCTAGTTTAATATTCATTTTATTGGAGAAAGTGGTATATTATTTAGATTCTACAAAACCTGGATATACCTTTGCCTGGTATGATACTTGGGAATTTATGGAGAAAGTGGGATTTGAACTAGCCATTGAAAGAAGTTTTTATTCCTTATAACATGAAATAAAGGATGTTTCTGGATGAGATGCATCTTCAATGTTGACATTCAAGTTTCTCAGTCTCATGAGGAGCCAGACGTGAGGTGGACAATGTTAGAGTGGTGGGTGTGATGGAGATGGGGACAGTATTCCACAGGATCCAGAGGCTAGAGTGATAATTTCTGTTCAGAACATCCAGGAGACTCTTCACAGAAATTCTTTTTTTTTAATATTTGGCCTTTCTGCCTTAGGTTTTTGACTACCAATCATCAGTGGGTGACCCCCTGCAATTGTTCCAAAGTCTTAGACTTTAATTAATTGGGTGACAGTTTTGCTTCTCCAATGCCACCCAGCCCTACCCAACCTTAGTCCCAAAGTAAAAAAGTCCCTATGGAAGCTCTATTTGCTTTCTCTCTTTGACTTCTGCTCATTCAGACCTCTGTCTTTGCTCACGCTCTTTCCTTCTTTCCTTGAGTTCTTTGTGTACGATATCTTGTTAAATTGAATTACGTTGGCCTAAACCAGACTTCATACTTAGGTGATAAAATGTGGCCCAAAGCAGTCTTCATATATACGAACTGCAACCTCACCTGAAGTGCAGGCAAGCAATAGTAACATGAGTATACCCTGGTAACCACACAGCTGAGCCTCAGCTAATCAGAGCCGCTGACCCTTAGCCAATCCTGAACTGAAGGCTGCCAAATTATGACCAAATAAGGCTAACACCTTAGCTGGGCTCATCAATCTCTGCACATCACTTCCTGCTGTGCTGGATATAAATGCAGCCCACTATGTTGTGGGTGGGGCAATCTGAACCATCTTTGGTTTGGAATGTGCTCCATTCTAGATCCTTTTTTCCTTTTTCTTTCTTAGATAAACTTTGTTCTATTTAACTTGTCTCAGGGTTGTTTTTCTTTTTCTTTCTTTCTTTCTTTTTTTTTTTCAATAATCTCATTAGGAAACCTCAACACTCTTAAGTTATTTTTATATTTCCCCTTTCTATGAATTCTTACGGCTTCTACAATTCATATGGTTATGAGGAAACCAGCGGAACTATGTTTAAGTTCTATTCTTTTTTGAATATATGTTAATGTTTCAGAAAGGGAAAAAGAATGATCTTTAAAAGACCATGATTCAAAAAGAAGTGCTGAAGGTCACAAAGTCTAGTAACAGTATACTTTTTGGACAGCGAGGCTGTAAAAACTTCAAAAGATGAAGTCATGTGGAGAGGAAGTCGTATGTTCTATTTAACAGCTTGGGCAGCTTGGAGTCTTAGGAAGAGCCTGAGAAGGTTCAGTAGAAAGAGAGGCCCTGGCTTACCCATTTTGTTTCTCTATGCGGTTTGAACTCTGAGACGAGAGATAAGAAAGGAAGGAAACTTCGGAGAGTAAGAAGGGGAAACCGTTTCTTCTTGTTGTTAGTATGATATAGCTGGACCCAGAGTGGAAATGATGGCTAACTCCAAAAAGACCAACAAATAAATAATGACAGTAGAGTGTGCACCAGCTAAACTAATTTCCTTAGAATTTTGCTGAGGTTACATAGCTATCTTTAGCCCCTACACAGACTGTTAACTAATTTATATATTGTATTTTTTTCAGAAAGCACTATTTTTTACATTTAATAATGATTTAGCAGCCAAAAACCTAACTTCTAGTTCTAGGTCTAGATTTGAGCAAGTCACTTCACTTAAGTAACTTAACTTTGCTGAACTTTTCATTGTTTTCCCCAGTGAAATGAAAATAGTGTCCGTCCACATCCAGACACTGTATGGAAAATACTTACAGATCATTCATTCAGATTCACACTGTAGTTAAGCAGCATGTGGCATGCTCTTGTCCAGTTGATGGGGATACATTATCACAAGCCAAAAACAGAGAAAAATCTTTGTCCTCGTGGGCAGCTACTAGCACAATTGTCACATATTTTGGCTTTTCACTCTGTTCAGTTAACAACACTTTTTTTGAGAGAGAGATTTGTGTTAAAGGGTGCATGCGCTCACTGGTGAGACAGAGAGACAGAAAGAAAGAAATCACCTTCTACCCCCCAGGTGGCATGGCCATGCCACAATCCCTTCTTCTCCATTCTCCTCTCAGGACTTTGGGCACACATGCACATGTACCCAGGGTGAGTTAAGCCACCGAGTTCAGAACTCAAACCACAGTTGACTACGTGGGAGTCTGGCCATGCTATCTGCTGGTCCTCTCCCTCCTTTTTTTTTTTTTTTTTTTTTTCTTAAAGGAAATAAGTCTTTGCTGAACAACTTATGCTCTTGAGTATTTACAAGCATAGTAAACCTACCTATCTATTACTCGGCCTAGTGGAAAAACAGAAATAAGAAAGATGCATTCAGACAGGACTTTGCTGCAAATTAGCTTTGTGACTATTAAAACTCAGCCTCACTTCCTCATGTGTAAATTAGAGAGTTAGATTATGTGGTCTTCAAGGCTCTTTTTAGCACTGCAATGTGCAGTTTGATTTACACCCACGGGGATCACCACTCTCTGGGGGAAAACTGACATGGTGCCTACACAGAACTAGCCAGCTCTCAGGAGATGCTCTGCAAATTCCAACCAAATAAATAATGACAAACATCACCATGCTATACTCTGGAGCATAATTATGTGCTATTTTCTATCATTTCTTATTACGTCAGTTATTACCTTATTAGATTACACATTCTTTCAATGCAGGAATCAAGAAATGTGCTATACATATTTTTGTCAAGATCAGGAAAGACTTGTGTAATATCAGGAGCCTGAAAATGTATTTCAGTATTCTAAACTTACCTATATTTCCCCCCCTTGAGTAGGTCAAAATCTGACACTATTAAATATAGTTTTCCTTCCCAATTTAACCAAATAACAAAGATTTAAAATTTAATTCATCCCTCACCAAAATGCTTTGTCTTTTTAAGATTACTGAGGTTTCACCATACTTGTATAAAAAAAAGAAGGTTATGTTTGTAAATATTAGCATTTAATATGTAGTACAGGTATATCTACCTGAGTACTACACTATCAGATGATAGCAAATTCCAAGTTTCCAAGATGCTAGTTGTATTAGCATAGGAATGAAATCCTACTGAGGGAGCTGGAGGAAATGAGGCAGTAGAGTTCCATTAGTTTATGTGCTCTCTCAAACCAGGATGGCTCCATTTGAATCTAAACTTTGCTGTTTACTGTTGATGACTATGGGCAACATACTTTACCTATCTGTGCCCCAGTGTCCTCATATGTCCAGTGGAGATCATAACAGTACCAATAATTACAGATAATTAAATGAACTACTACTTCTAAGGTGTTTATAGAACAGTGCCTGACAAAGAGAAAGAGCTTTATAACTTCGGTTTATTGTCTAGGAGGGAGTTGAAACGAGAGAAAATAGGAGCAACAGATGTATCTCTTAAAGAAGCTTAAGGGAAGCTTGGACTGCATTGACATAAAGGGGTAGAGACAAGCAGTCAGTCAAGCTCAGGTATTTATATGTATGTTGTTATCTAAGACAAGGGATGGGAAGCCAAGGCATATTATTTTTTCTTTCTTTTTTTTTTTTTTGTTTTAGAAGTTTTTGCTATAGAGCGCATGTGCTCACCAGAAAGACAGAGAGAGACAGAGAGATAGAAAGCGAGAAATGACCCCCCAGGGGGGATGGCCATGCTGCAATCCCTTCTCCTCCATTCTCCTCTCGGGATCTTGGGCACGGACGCACATGTGCCCGGTGTGAGTTTAAGCCACCAGGTCCGGGACTTGAACCGTGGTCGACTACATGGGAGTCCAGCGACATAGCCATTACGCTAACTGCTCGTCCCAGCCAAGGCATATTTGAAAGTAAGTGGAAAACAGCCAGCAGACAAGAAAATAGAAGAGGGAGGACCTACCTATGGAAGCAAGATGGTCTGCAAAAAAAGCATAATTAGAAGTGATAGATGAGGGACCAGGAGGTGACGTGGTGGTTGAGGGCACTAGACTCCCACATGGCCAACTGTGGTTCGAGTCCCAGACCTTTCTCACTTTCTCTCTT
>NW_006204388.1:958092-966663 GCF_000334495.1 Tupaia belangeri chinensis
CTTCTCTGGTCAAATTAAAGTAAATAAATAAATAAACTTAAATAATTCTTCAGGAAATAAAAATAAATTATAGATGAGAACTCTAGTATAGTTTTCTCTGTGTTCTTCAAAATTCCAGAAAGCCTTTATAAACATTGTGAATCTGGCACAGAAATTCTAAAGAAACACTGCAGACATCATGGCCCTCAGTTGTTCAGATTGGGCAGTGGATAGGAGCTAAGGTGTCTGAGAGACCCAGTAGTACCTGCCCATGCTGCACTCAAGGTAAGGTCCATATTGATGTGAAGAAAGTCAGTGTAGTAAAGGGGTTAAGCATTAAGTGGAATTAAATGCAAAAAAGTTTGGCATTACTAAACGTGGTAAAATTCTAAATAAATGTTTCTACCTTTTCTGTCTTCCATCCAAAGTAATTCCCTTTTAAGATATTGCTTCTCAGTATCAATTGAAAACTTAATCCCTAGCGAAATTCCAGGAATCGGTCATGCAAGGGAGGTTGTTTTCATCAGGACATCCTTCTCAGAGTTCCCCAATCTGTGCATACGAGCAACTTCCTCCACCACCAGCTAAACTTAACTTCCCATATAGGATGTACCATATTACTGGATTCCTTTCAAGACCTCTCAGTTCCCATATTCCAGTTCCGGGTGTCCACACCAAGCTTTGTATTTCACTGCTAAATGTTCATACTTCAGCCTTCTGAGGCCCACCATTGGGCAGACCTGGAAAGACTTAGTTTTATTTCCACCCAGAATATGCGATGGCTCATGGATTTGGGAATATAAAACCCCAGACCCCTTGACCACAGACAGGACATACCTAGATGTATAATTTGTGCTCCAGAGTTCCCTCCAAAGAATTAGGTTGAGGCTAGAAGGTCACCCCTTCTTGGCTTCTTCTCCATCCTACTTTCCCTCTCTCTATTGGTTACTCTCTATTGGTTCCTCCTGGAACCAGTCCTTAATAAATAATTTATATCCATATTCTTGGCTCAGGAGCTTCATCTGGGAATTCTAAGCCCAAGACAGTCCTTATTTATTATTTATTCATTCATTCATTTAAAAAAGTCAAACAAAAGTCTATGCTCTTTCTTCTCAAGTCCAGTGGAAAAAAAAAGATACATAGTTGGGTGAAATGGTTAGTCTCAAGGTAGTTTGTGGGACATAAAGAGAATGCACATTTCAGAGCCAAGAGTAACTTTAAAATATGAGCAAACCATCATGCATGGTGAAGTGATTTACACCTGGAGGGCTCTCATGAGTACCAAAAGATTTGGTCAGTCCATGGTCTCATGATATTAGCCATTGAGGAAGAGCCAGTACTTTTTTTAGAATTCTATTTTATTCAATGTGCTAGGCTCCAGCTATGAACTATAGTGTAAGAAACTGACATGCTGACTAAAAAGTACAATGTGGGCCAACAGGTGGTACAGAGGTTAAGGCAGCTGGATTCTACATGACTGACCGCATGGGTTGAGTCCGAGACCCAGAAGCCTGAAATAAACTGTGTACTTGCGCATGCATGCCCAAAATTCCATGAGGAAAAAGGAAGAGAAGGGACTGTGGCATAGCCACCATCGCCTCCTGGGAGAGTGATTTCTCATTTTTCCTTCTCTGTCTCTCTTGTGAGTTCATGTGCCCTTTGGCAGTAACAAATAAACAAACAAAAACAAAAACAAAAACAAAAAAAACAAACAAAAATAACACATTGTGATAAGTACATTTTAAATGATGTATAAAATGCTTTGGAAATATAGATGTAATGGTGCCTTTTCAAGAAAATGGAAGGTTGGGCTCTATAGGCTAACTAGGATTAATTTAGAAAAGAAGTGGAGGCGCTGAGGCATCCTAGAATCAAGTAATAGCACATTCCAGAATGATTAGTTGTAAAAAAGCTTTGGCAGGTCTCTGGAAGAGTAAGTAGTTAGGAGGTTGAAGAAAGCTCACATAAAGATTAGAGGTAGGAGATAAATCTGGGGATGAAGGTTAGGATCCCCCAGTGGTGGTCCATAGGTGCTTGATTTGGTTTTAGGAACTATGTAAAAGATGTATTGAAGAGAAGAAAAACTTGGATCAGAAAGACTAGGCAGAAGGTTATTAACTTAAGTAATATATACTTTTTAGTATATAAGTATTTTTAAATAATTGTATTTAATTTTATTTATTATTATTATTATTTTTTTAAAATGACCAGAGAGAGAGATTGAGAGAGGGGGAAAGTAAGGAAGCAAGCCACCAGGTCTGGGATTCAAACTGTGGTTGGCTATGTGAGAGTTCAGTGCCTTAACCACTATGCCACCTGCCAGCCCTAATATATAAGCATTTTAAATAATAGAACTTATTTTTTAGGGCAGTTCATAGAATTGGACAGAAGGTATAGAGATTTTGCATATGTCCAACATCCTCCACAAGAGTGGAATATTAGTTATAACCGATGAACCTACATGGATACATTCTTATCACTTACCAAAGTCCACAGTTTACATTAGGTTTCACTCTTGGTGGTTTAAAAAAAAAATAGAGAGAGAATTTCACTTTCTTTTATCTGTTGAATGTATGTGCCCTTGTCCCTCCCACCCAACCTTAGCCACCCATTCTCTGTCACTCACTCTCCTCCCTTATAGCCTCTGGTATCCACACTTATCTTCTCCACTATCATATCTTCAAATCCTTCAATTTCTTCCTTAGAGAGGAAACATTTGGTACATATTGTATAGGGATATGAATTGTGTATCTTTTAAAATCTTCCCTTAAGTCTTCTATATTCATTCACTTTGAAACAAACAAAAAGGCCTTATTGTTTCTTATGACTGAGTAATATTCCAAGTATATATGTGCCAGTTTTTCAACCCAGTCATCAGTTTTTAGACACTTAGGTTGATTCCATGTCTTAGCAATTGTGAATAATGCTGCAATAAGCAGGAAAAAAAGCAACTATTTTTCTGACTGAGTATTTTGGGTAGATACCAAGGAGTGGGATTACTGGGTCACACGGTAGTTTTATGTTGTTTTCTACAGAGCTTGTACTAACATATAGTGTAAGAGGATTTCCTTTTCACCACAGCCTCACCAACAATTCTTTATTTTTGTGATCCTAGTCATTTTAACTAGGGTTCAATGGTATTTCACTGTGGTTTTATTTTGTATTTCATGTATGACAAGAGATTTTAATCATTTTTCATATGCCTTTGGGTCATTCATATATCTTCCTTGGTGAGTTGTCTATTCAACTCATTTGACCATTTTTTAAATTAAATTATTCTTTTTTAAATGGGTGAACTGCTAAAGTTTATTATATATTCTGTTTATCAATCCCTTCTCTGAAAAATAACTTGCAAATATTCTAAAGCAGTTTAGACAATACAATAGGAAGTATACCATACTTCAGAACTCCTGGCTCCTCACAAATTAATTACCTGCAGTGTCTCATTCCTTTAGTTGTTTCTTTTCTCTGCTACTTGACTCTGGCAGGCAGATGATACTCAGCTTCCTACAGAATTATCTTCCCTAAAGTTTAGCCAACAAATAGTGCAGGCTCAAGGGCAGTAACAAAATATATTCTTAGAATTTTTGAATACATTCAGTAAAGTTGGGCTCTAATTAGAGAAAGCTGTTGAGGGTTGAGCCTTAGGGCCCCTTCAGCAGCATTTTCCACTCAAGACCTGCATACCAGATTCTGTGGTAGCTGTGGTTGTAAGCAAAACCAGATGATTCCTGTGCTCACAAAACTTTAGCTTAGATATAATGACAAACATTAAACAAATAATCACTTATATAACTATTTGTTTCAAACTACAATAAGTTCCTGAAAAGAGAAGGAGCAGGTATCATGCCATGGGGGACCAGTCCTAATCAACAGGATGCTCTTTGAGGAAGTGATTTTCCAAGTTGTGACTTACAAGATGAGTAGAAGTTAGCCAAGTGATAAAGAACAGAAGAACGTTCCAGGCAGAAGAAACTGCAAGTGCAAAGGCCCTGTGGGAGAAAGGAGGATGACACCGTTAATAATATTTGAGGATGGCTAATGTGATCTGAGCACACAGGAGCAAAGGGGCAAAAAGCTGGAAATGAAGCCAGAGTTTCAACCAGAGTACAGATCAAGCAGGACCTTTGAGATCAACTTAAGAATTCTAATTTTTATCCTAGAGCAATGAGAAGTCATGAAAAATAAAAAGCTCGAGAGTAGTAGAATTAGGTGTCAACATCAGTGGTTTGAAGGTAATGAGTTGTGTTTGTTTGTTTAGTTTGCTATAGGGTATATGCACTCACCAGAGACAGAGAAAGAGAGAGAGAGATGAAAAATCACACCCCAGAGGTGATGGCCATGCCGCAATCCCTTCTCCTCCATTTACCTCTTGGGATTTTTGGCACACACATGCCTGGCATGGTTTCCAAGCCACTGGATGTGGGTCTTGAACTACACAGTCAGCCATGTGGGATCCAGCTGCCTTAATCTCCAGGTCACCTGCTGGCCCCAAAGTCAACAAATTTTTATTTAAGTGCTGTGATAATTGCTCTATAGATTCAGGAGTTGTATAGGACATGCTGTCCATTCTCAGGCTATTTGGTGTGAAACTGTAAGAGAAAACAAGAATGTGAGTCAAAGTGTGGAGATAGGAATGAGATGTCTTTGGGGAGACAATATCTAAAATACATTTACCTGATCATAGCAATAAGAGTTGATGTATAGGTTTTAATTTTGATTTTCTTTCAAAATGTCGAAGGAAGCACACCTGACGAAAGGAATTGTAATAAATAATTCTGTCCACTGAAACCCTCTGTCTATTCGCAGATAAGGTACCACACAAACAACTATGCATCCAGCTCCACCTCCCTACCCCACCAGTGTTCCTCAACCTTGATGTGGAGTGACCATTTGGAAAGGTGAGATTTAGAAGCTGCCTGGATTTATAGCATAGCCTTCCCCTATCTCTTCTGTTCTGAGCTGAGTTTATGTTATAAAGACAGACTATTTCTAAGAAGCAAAATGCAAATTAGACACATGAGGGATGGGGTCTTCAAAAAGCTCATGGAAAATGCATATTATAAAAAAAATTTATGTATGAATTTAGAAAGTTTTTGCACCAATATAAATTCCTACTTAAATTCCATCTTTTCTTAATTTTTTTGAAGCCTCCTTGTACACATCTAACTACAAGATGTGTGTGGTTTTTTTTAAAACTCTACTTAAATGTCCTCCAACTAACAGCTTTCTGAGACTGGTTCCAACTTGGTCTAGTGATTGACTCAGCTCTTCTACCATAAGAGAACTACAGATCCCTACTCTTTAAGTAATAAGTACAGTCTCCAGTAGAATTTCAAGGATAAACTACTTCTGCTGTCATTAGACATCAGACTCTAGCGTGTTTACTATATGACTAGCACACTCTTGGTTGCCCTTTTTTTTTTTTTGAGAAGTTCTTGCTATAGGGTGCATGCTCTTGCCAGAAAAACAGAGAGAGAAAGAGAGACAGAAAGCAAGAAATCACCCCCCAGAGGGGATGCCATGCCTCAATCCCTTCTTCTCCATTCTCCTCTTGGGATCTTGGACACGCATGCACACGCACCCGGTGTGAGTTTAAGCTACTGGGTCCAGGACTCGAACCGCGGTCAACTACATGGGAGTTCAGTGACATAGCCATTACGCTAACTGCTGGTCCCTTGGTTGCCCTTTTGATTAGATCTGTTTTGTATAAACCATGTACTTCAATGAATGAACACTGTAAAGCAGGACATAATACGAAATGCAATGCATGATTGACTACTAATTTTCTAGCATTAGTTTCTAGTGACTGTAGAGTTCATTGAAAAATTGATAGGTGCTGTTGCACTGTATGACTTTTTTAAAAGAGATTTCTCTCAATAATTATATCAGAAATTAAATATATGGCTCAATTATTTTTAAAAAAATAGTACACAACTTATCGAATAAGTTCAACTCTTCATTTTTAATGGAAAGTCCTCGTGCTCTCTTTATTTCATTCTCTGGGTAATACTGGGTACAATAACTCAGCTACTCAGTACAAGTTGTTTTAGATGTGCACATTCTAGTAGAACAATTTCTTTCGTCATTGCTCCTCTGTGGTTGAGGTAACTGAGGGGTAATCACCTCTGTTGTTTAAGGGAAGAGCTGAACGTGGTTTTCAATAGAGCTATAGGGTGTATCTATGCCTATAAGATAAAAATAAGCTGGTTGATTCTAGAAAATAGCTTAAAAATTATGAAGCCAACAGTATTTTTACTCAACTCACCTTTGCTCTTACATGCTTTACTAATAATGATATATATATTCTTGTTACTCTTGTGCTATAAACAGTCTCCTGAAAAACAAATGAAGGGAAAATAATGGAGATACCTTGTTCCTATAGCTTTTTTATTAGTTCACTCTAGTTCTATTTTTATTTAAAAAGAAACTGTACTTTTTTTCATTATATAAAATAGTCCAGGCTCTCTGTAGAAACTTTGGAAAATGAAGAAATTTAGGGGGAAAAAAAAAGGCAGCTACTAAACCTCAGTTCTTACACTCAGGAAAAAACCCTAGATTTTTCTCTATTCTTTTTTGTTTGTTTGTTTCTTTTTTCATTTTTTGGAGAAGTTTTTGCGATAGGGCGCATGTGCTTGCCAGAAAGAGAGAGAGAGAGACAGAACAAGTGAGAAATCCCTCCCCAGAAGGGATGGCCATGCCGCATTCCCTTCTCCTCCATTCTCCTCTCGGGATCTTGGGCACACATGCACACACACCTGGCATGAGTTTAAGCCACCGGGTCTGGGACTCAAACTGCGGTTGACTACATGTGAGTTCAGTGACATAGCCATTATGTCAAATGCTGGTCCCCAGCAGTATTTTTCTCTATTCTAGTCTCCCTACACTAGTCTTGATTTTATTCTATATTATTTTATATACTATGGTAATACTATATATGTATTTTTGAATCTTATTATTATTTTATTTATTATAAAAGTAGGTATTTCTAAGAATATTTAAAAATTCTTTGTGAAGATGAATATTTTAATATTTGCATAATAGTCTATCAAGATGATACATTATAGTTTACTTAACCATATTCTGTGGTCAAATTTGGCACCATAATGTATAGTAAAAGAACCAAGGGCTGAAATGCAAAGGGTTTTATTTATATTTGTAAATATTTTTAACAATAGGAAGACTTTAAATAATAAATAATATGTAATGTTAATTTTTAATCTTCATGGACATCAGACAGCTTTTGTAAAGGATTATTTTTATTCTTTTTTAGAGAAAGATTTTTGCTGTAGGGTGCATGCGCTCACCAAAGAGATAAAAAGCAAGAAATCACCCATGAGGGGTATGACCATGCTGCAATTCCTTCTCCTCCATTCTCCTCTCAGAATTTTGGGCACACATGTACACTCGCCTGTCATGAGTTTTAAGCCTTCAGGTCCAGGACTTGAACTGTAGTCGACTACTTGGGAGTCCAGCAATGTAACCATTATGTCAACTGCTGGTCCCTGAAAAAATTTAATGAGATTCAAAATTTCATCAGCAATAGTTTCTTCTTTATTTCACTTTTTATCAACAATGTACATTTTCTCACACAAAATAAACACATTACTGCATTGGTTTGATGGGAGAAGACTTACACTTCATGGCTGTGTACCCTTCCCTATTTCTTTCAGGGTATAGTTATATACTGATTGGTATTTGTTTTATATGAGATTATTTGACCATTTGATAAGTTTACAATTGCTTTTATTTATAAAACATGTACTTACTTCAAACTAGAATGTTTTCAATGTTTAATGAATACATATTTCCTACTTATATCTTATTCCTCACATGATAAACAAATAATTTAAAAAATCCCTATTCAAGCTTAATTGCATCTTTTTTCTTTATTCTAACAGATAATGAAAAAATGAAGTTGGATTTTTTAATTGCAATTCCTGTTCCCTGAGTTTGTGTATTTCTTCCCACTCAAGAAGGAGAATTTTGTATTTTGATTTGGATTTTTTCTTCATTTTTATTTTATTTAAAATTTTTTTTGGTAGTAACACCCAGTAAGACACAATTTGTTGTAATCCATGCCTATGAATATAGATTGGCTTCTTGGATAGGATTTTGAAAATGCATTTAAGAAGTTGGCCAGGATTTCAAAGACAATGAATGGTGGAAAATGTAAGAACAAGAAAGACCCCTGTTCTAGAAGTTTTGCTGAATTTTAAACCTGCATTCTAACCAATGTATACAGCTTTGCATTCTATAATAGTTTTGATTTGGCACTATATTTGAAAAATCAGTGTAGGTTTTTGACAGTGAAAAGTCAACATAATGAAGACAAGATTTCAATTAATAGAACATGAAGTTAATGAGATAGACAAACATGCCAAATGAAAGCAAGAGGGTACCAAGAGAAAAGATATTAATGCCAAATGTGGAATTAATGTTTTAGAGGTATTGTGTTTCTCTGACCTAAGCTTGGAACTAAAAGTTCCTAAGTCTGAATTCCGGTTATATATCATTTAGTAACTCAAGAATCTGCCTAACTGTTTTTTCTCTATTTTGAAAGATGAAGGAGTGATGGAAGCTAAGGGCATT
>NW_006204388.1:966694-1016469 GCF_000334495.1 Tupaia belangeri chinensis
TCATTAAAACAAACAAACAAACAATTACAAGACTAGATGATTAAAGGTTCTATCAGAGCAATAAAAAACCCAGATAAAGCCTTCTCATTCACCATTATCAATTTCAGATTTCTTAAAATTTCTTCTCAGGTAGTATACAAAAAGATAAAATTAGTAAGTTACATACTGTATATAAAATTGTGTTACTTGTTTATGAAATAAAGCAAACTATTTTGTCTTCATTGAGGTTTTTTAAATCATGCATTTTTAATGACTTGCTTTGTTATCTAATATTTTCAGCTGATATGCCCTTACCTAATTTTAAAGGCAACCAACTTTCTTTCTTCTCGCCTTGTCCCCCTAGTCTCTTCCCACTTCCCTTCACTCCCTCTCATTCCCTTAATCCAGTACATATTTCTCAAGTATCTCCTGTATGAGCACTGTGCTAAGGGCCATGTTATCACAATATGGACATCTTAGGAAGAGCGAAATATGGTATCAGTAGTTTTGCCATGGGAGTCCATGCTGTGACTGCACTGTCATTTCTGTCAACTAGAGTAAGCCAATTAGTTAAGTTATTCTTTTTAAATTGCTAAACTAGTTGTGCATTACCTGTTAATGACTATTACTTTCTTTCAAAAGTGTATTTGAAATGATATTACCAAAACAAAGCTGATGCCATATACGAAAATTCAATGAATTTTATTAAGTATGGAGTATTTGCCACGAACATAGCAAGATTCATACTCCTGTCACCTCTATTACTCATCTAGGTAATTATCTAGCTTATTTGTTATTTTACTTTTACAAAAGAGAGTACTGTTTTCAAGGATTACCTGATGTCACAAGGCTAATAAATAAGAAGTTAAATTCAAATTCAGCGTTTCTATTTTTTTTCCTTTCTACAGCACAGTGGGATGTAAGATTTATTACAATGATACTCTTTTTCAAAGACAACATGATGTAGTAATAGAAGTGTAGATTTTGGGTTTTGGAATCAAACTTGGATTTATATCTACTTGTGCCACTGATAAGCTCTCAGACTTCAAAAGAGTTAATGAATCTCATTGAATCTCAATAAGTTAATCTATAAACTGAAGATGATCATACTGACCTGCAGGGTTACCATGATAATGTATGTAAAGTAAGTGTAAACAATAGTTATTAAGTATTAACTGTGATTTAATCTTTATAAGACTTATCACCAGCTATTTAATTTGACTTCTCAATTTCACTAAAACTGCCTTCCTTACAGTGTCGGTTTAAATGCCATGGACAGAATCAACTCTAAACCCCTGGACACTATTCTTATTTGTAATACTTAATACCTATTTTTGCATATGCAAAACCTGCCACCTCCCGCATGTTAAAATCTCACCTTGTCCACAGGGCCTAAAAATTTTAAATATCTTTGTTCTCCTTTGCCTCTATCCCCAATTCTAAAGTTACATAAGTATTTGTTTTAGTGATTATTTTACTGTATTATTCCTTAGGTATTTTCATTGTGTATGTTTTATTTTATTTTATTGTCTAATTCACTGTGGACAAGACAATTTCTTTCTAAATATTTTCTTTACAAGTCCCTTATCATTAGTGTAGAGTTCGGCACCTAGAAAGATACTACTTATTTAGTAAATTATCAGCAAAGTTTTTTTGTGTGTGTTATTTTTATGTTATTGATCAGCTTGAGAAATTTTTTGGTGAGGTTTTCCTGATTTAAAAATATCCGCACTCAGAAAAAATCACACGCAGTTTAATATAATAATGTTTATTTAAACTCTTTATGTGAAAGTAATAGTAAAATAATCCAAACAGTTTGAAAAATAATGACTATTTGGAAAAGATATTTTTCACACAATTTGGATCAATCTTTATCCAATGAGTCTGAAAGCTAATGTGGAGACAGTATGAGAGATCTTCAATAAATTTATAGAAAACGCTTATTATAAAAAAACTGCATAGTTTTCAAAACTTTTTGCAATAAAGTAAATGCATATTTAATTCCATTTTTGTCAACAACTTTTTGAGATCCCCTCATACAATATGTTCTGTATAATTTTAGACCCATGGTTTTTGCGTTAGGAGAACTTAACTCCTGCCTATTCCAACTGCCAAGCTATCGCAGCATCTCTGCTTGCATTGAGCAACAGCATGAAAACAACAACAGAATAAAGCCTGACTGTGTTGGGCTGCCCCTACAATCTAGTGGTTAAAGAAGTCAGATTTCACGTGGCCGACGGTGGTAGGGATCCCAATCACAGCTTGAAAAATACATCTGGACCTTGTGTGGAGTGCCCCAAATCCAGACAGGATAGAGAAATAGAGGGGAAGAGATGGTGCCAATGCCTTCATTGGGAGAGTGTTTTGTTTTTGTTTTTCCTTTTTCTCAGTTTCTGACAAGTGGATGTAACCTCTTGTCAATTAAAACAAAACAAAAAATCTGTGCTGCTCTCAAAAGACGTTGGACCAGGCTGTAGTGAAGAAGATACTCAGCTGTGTTGAGATATTAATGACAGGGCTAAGTAAGAAAACAGGGAATACTACGTTTAGAAAATTGGACTTCCAGTAGAAGCTGTATTTATCCAAGTTCTTCTAAGGAGGAAGGAGGAACGTAAAGACATTCTCTTTTAAATATATATACACACATATCTATGTGTCTTACAGTGTTTTATTGTGATCCACAAAACATATGAATATTCAGACAGAGTTGAATTGGTCTGTCTCAAGAATTTTTTTTTTTTTAAATTTGCTATAGGGGTATGTACTCACCAACGAGACACAGAGAGAGAAAAGACAGAAAGTGAGAAAGCACCCTCAATCAGGGATGGCCATACCATAATCCCTTCTGCTCCATTCTCCTCTTGAAATTTTGGGTATTCACGTACAAATGTGTGATATATTTTTCAGGCTGCAGGGTCCAGACTTGAAGTGCACTGTCAGCTGTGTGGGATCCAGCTCCCTTAACCACCACACTACCAATTTGCCCAAGGGGAAAAAAAAAAAAGAGCTGAACAAATAATGAAATAGCAGTTATAAGGAAACCATATAAACTAAAGTGAACAATTTGTTTTTTCAACAATAGTTTTAGAAGCATATTTAAAAAGCCTGTTGTGAAGATAATTGTCATTATGCTGGTATCTGAATGGTCTTTATAAAAAGTGTCATGCTTGTTATACTTTTAGTTATTATGACTACTTAAGTGTTTGTTATCTTAAATAATATTTGTGCTCATTTTTTAAAAAATTAAAGTGGGTTTTTATTAAATATTTTGTTAATTAAAAGTGTCAGGCTCATCCTATGGATTAAAGTGTTTATTTCTTTCATGTTCTATGACTTTATTTTTATGATCTGAAATGCTTTTATATACATGAATAATTTGTATAATATATATTTTAAGAGATTCTGCAATTAAAAAATTGCTCAGCCATATTGTAAGCTCCTTGTGGGCAGGACCCATGTTTTATAATTTCTTGTGTCTGCAGAACCTAGCACGGTCAGTGCTGAGCACATAGAAATTGTTCAATAAAAACTTGATGAATAGTCTAAGTGACCAGACTGCAATATATGTGAGTGATGCTTATGCAACTAGATGGTGTCACACTTCGGGTAAGGGTGGCCTTTAGTTAACAGTAATTACTTACTTTCCCTCTCTGATATTATGCTGTTTTTATCAGTCCTTAAATTTAAACTGTACATAGAAGTCTTGTTTTTAGTCTTCTTAAAAAGACAATTGTAACTATTTTTTCCATATGGAATGATTGCTGTTAGAAGAAGGAGAGAAAAAGAGGGACAAAGAAGTATAGACCTGAATATAAAACAACTTGATTTTTTGACACCTATGTAATTTCTTATTTTGGTATGTGTGCTGAATTTTAACTCTCCACCTACAGTCAAATGAAGGTATTGCAGAAGATACATAGCCTATGTAGTAGTGAACATAATTTATCTATACAAGAGCAGTAGAACTTATGCATTTTATTATTCCTTTGAGCAAGGTATAGTATTCCATTTTTAGAACTAGTACACCAGAATCTTAGCAAATGAATTACAGTCATTAGTCATTTCTTAATAAAAGTTGGTGAATGCAGATTATGGTTTTTATCTGCTTATTGATTTAATTTATAAATCAAATGCTAAGTCCCTTTAAGTGCACTGAGATTACCAAAAAAAATGCAGCATTACATTAGAAAATGATAAGAAATACATTTATAAGTACACATCAAAAACATAAAAACTTAAGTAATAAGCACTGAAATATCATGGCCCAAAAGGAGCAGAAGAAAATACAAGTTAAAAAATATAATACTATTAAGAACAAAAGATAAAACAAACAAAAACAGCTAGTAAGAATGCAAGTGTGAACCAGAGAGGAATGTGAATTTGTTACAAGCCAGGACAAAGTGTAGTGTAGTAATAGATTCTCCATAAACACTTGCTGATTGTGGAGAAGGAAAGGTCCTGTGGCTGCTAGTAAAGAAGAAGTGGATACTCAAGCAAAAGTAGGCAAATGTCACAAGAAGAAAATACAGAGTGAATGGATAATATAGTCTCTGGAAGACTTTGATAAAAATAAATGAAAAGATAAAGTTAATCTCTTGTCTATGTATCTAACCACCATTTAAATTTTGTTAGTTCTACAAGTATTTCTCAAATCTGCCCCTTCATCTTCACTGCCATAGTCTTAATCTAGAGCTCCATCATCTCCCATTCAAACTGTCTTTAAAGCAGGTGTCCCACTTCTGATCTTAGGCCATTAGGTCATCTTCCATACTTAGTGCCAGAATGATATTTGTTAGTAAAATGGATATATGTTCATTATTTCCCTTCTTACCAATTTTAATATTTTCCTCAACCTTCGGATAAAGTTAGGATAACAATTGAGTTACTACAGAGCTTTCTACAATCTGATCTCTGCCAAAGTTCTCATCCTCTCTTCCACATCTATCCTGTTTCTCAGCAATGCCAAACTGCTGACTCATGTCTCTGTTTCACATAGGCCATTCCTTCTATGTGAGATACTCCTTTTTCCCTGTTGTATATGACCTACCCTAACTCATCTTTCATGTTTCAGCTCTAGGACCCACCTCCTCCACAAAACCTTTCTTGAAACATCTCTCTGTGTTGTAATTTGTTGATTTATTCGCCCATCTTCTTTGCTCTCCAAGGTGGGGACTGTGTTGTTCATCTGTGTCTGGTGTGTCAGCCATGGCATATGGCACAGAGCTGGGACTCAGAAAATTTGCTGATGAAATGAAGAACAGAAAGAAGAGTACAACAACCAATTACAAAAGTTTGAACAAAAGCAATAATTAAAAATAATTCAATGTCCAAATGAACCTTGTTACTTAAAACAGCTCATTAGCCACTCTTTCAGAATAACCATCAGTAGATGGTTTTCTAGTCACAGAGAGAACTAATTTCACACTTACATTTGAAACAGGCAGAAATTCTATGGAGATAGAGACTAAACTGAGAAAGAATGTCACATCTTTTCTCACTTGGTAGGAATCTAAATGTAATCTTGGAAATTTAAGGAAAAATAAGTTGAAATGTTGTTCTCCAATTTGATCTAGTATTTCTTCAAAGACTAAATAGGCAGTCTTATAAAAGCAGCTCAAGTTTCAAGTCAGGCAGCCCTGGGTTTGAATCCTGATGGATATTAGGTACTTGTGTGACCTTGAATATTCTAAATCTAATCTCACTTAGCCTCAATTTCTTTATTTGCAAAACAGAGTAACACCCACCTGATAATGTTATTGTAAAGATCAAAGCTAGTTGTGTGAGGCCATTATTTTTAAGACTATTATAAATCTCCAGAGAATAAAGATGATCCAATGGAAGTTATTTACAGAATTCCTCAACTTTGAGTATGTGGCTAGAATTTGGATCTGAAAGATAAGAATTATACGAGCTCCAAAGCGGCATATGAACAGAATAGGGTCCTAGTAAGCTTATTACAAACCCTTGGGAAATCTTCAATCATGCCTTAAAGAGGAAACTTGAATTACCTTAGATGCCAAATCTGTAGGATTTCCTCTGCAGGTACCATTAAGAATATCCTTACCAAAAATGAGAGGGTAGGCCTATCCTCAGTGTTGCAAGTGGTAGCATATAGAGCTGCAGTGCTGGAAACCACATGGCTGACCAGGGATTTGGGTCCTGAATCAACTGGAAAATATGCTAGGAGAAAACTTAAGATCCTGAGTATCCAGACAACTAGAGAAAGGTTATCACAGTATAAGGAGACCCTGTCAAGAGTCTTCATCACCCTCCCCTCTTTCATAAATAAAAAAAATCAAAAAGTGAGAAAGTGGTTTCTAAATAAAACTCTGAGCATAACTCAAACATAAGTACTTACAAATTTAAGAAGAAACAGCCTGAGGCTGAAGCCACCATTAATAATCACAGAAAGATATGTATTATGGAATAAGGAGCAAAAGAAAAGTGGGGGAGTTACCAGTGAAGGCGACATCATCCAGACATATTTCAGAGTGGTCTCTGTAGTGTTTCATGGGATCAGGGCCATTTGGCCAAGGGAAACTCTCATGAAACTTTCTCATGAAAAGAAGAAGCAGGGCTCCAGGATTAACCTATAATGTCATAGATTCAGGTAATAAAACTTAGTGATCATCATACACTTACCTCGTTTCATAACTAATGCCATAATTCAAAATCTGTTGATACTGTTAAAAATGTCTCCTGGTCAGTCCCCAGGTTATTATGACTTGTGTTACTGGGCTAACAGCGAAAGTAAATACCTCTTTAAATCAGACCATTTTACAAAGAACTATGGTCCTCAATCATTACCATACTCCAGACAATGATAATGAACAACTAGACTCAAATACTATTGAATTGTCTATGTTGCCTGAACCTTAACCTGTTTAAATTTATTTCATCTTGTTTTATGGAAACTTTTCTTAAGGAGCATGCCTTAGTCATCACATTAGTCCTCCTGGTGCGCTCTATCCTCTCAAGTCTTAAATGCTTTGTATGCAGTCATCCATTCAATGCTGAATGGTCTTGTTTCAGCCAGACCCATAAAAGCATGAAGGAGAAACTGTGTGACCTGTGTGACATCATGTTTGACTTGTGTAACATCGTAACTTGTGGATTGCGTGCCAAAGACCGGAGAAAACTTCTGATTTCTAACGCTGAGAGCAAAAAAACATCGTTTATGATGGTGACAGTGTGGCACTAATGCCCTAAGTTTTGAGAGGCTGAGCAAAAGGGGAGAAATTTAAACTATTCTGGCTTAAAATGGCCCCCATACTCCCACATTGTATCCCTCTGGATAAGCCAAAACTGTACCTGTTAGGTAAATATATATATTTTTTTCTTTTCTTTCTTTCTTTTCGTTTTTTTTTTTTTTTTTTTTTTTTTTTTTTTTTTTTTTTTTTTTTTTTTTTAAATTTCGTTTTTTTTTTTTTTTTTTTTTTTTTTTTTTTTTTTTTTTTTTTTTTGAGCTGGTTACTGAGTTACAGTCAATCACACTAGTCACATTTCAGTCGCTCACAGAAAGCTCACTTTTTGGGTTGTTTGGCCCAGGCAACATAGGCAGTGTAGCCTACCTTCCACCTGTAACCAGTGATCTCTCTACCTCATTCCCTCACTTATGCTTTTGTATGACCTTCTCCCTTCTTCACAGCACCTTCACTTTCCCCTTCCGCCCACTTATATTCCCTGTAAACCATGCAGTTAGCCATAGTCTCTAAGAAGTCATCTTCCAGGCGACTGCCTGATTTAAATCTCCTACCCTTTATTTAATTAAACTCTGTTAGGGGACCAGCAGGTGGCATTGTGGTTAAGGTGCTGGATGCTCTCACATGGCTGACCGCGGTTCGAGTCTCAGACCTGGTTGCTTGCTTTCTCACTTTCCCTCTTTCTCTCTCTCTATCTCTGTCTCTCTCCGGTCAAATTAAAATAAATGAACAAATAAAATTTAAATAAATAAATAAACTCTGTTATATTTTAGTTTGTCTAAATTTGTTTTTAACAATACCATGAAGAAAAATTATAAGTGCTAAAAGGTAACTTATGAAGACTTGATGTAGCATTTTTCAAACTTACCCAATTGTACTGATCACCCATAGATTGCTAAAATAGAAAAGCCTAACATCTTCCCTAGAGACGATGAGTCAAAACTTCTGGCATGAAGGGTAAGATTTTTTTTTTTAATAAAATGTTTACTCAGCAAAAGAAACAATAATTAGAATGAATTAGCACCCCAAGGAATGAGAGGATATATTTGCAAACTATATCTCAGATAAGAGAATGATAACCAGAATATACAGGGAACTCAAGTGGTTTACCCAGAAAAGGAAGACCATCCATTTAAAAGATGGGCAAATGAACTGAACAGATAACTCTCTATAAAAGACATATGAACAACCAAAAAGCCTATGAAAAAAATGGTCAACATTCCTTATCATAAGAAGATGCAAATC
The DNA here is from genome assembly GCF_000334495.1 of Tupaia belangeri chinensis. Classification (NCBI taxonomy): domain Eukaryota; kingdom Metazoa; phylum Chordata; class Mammalia; order Scandentia; family Tupaiidae; genus Tupaia; species Tupaia belangeri. The sequence goes on from NW_006204388.1 coordinate 975,121, forward strand.
AAAACCACAATGAGATATCACTTAGTCCCAGTCAGAATGGCTAAGATTAAAAAAATAAAAAATGATAGGTGCTACATACTTAACTCCAATATCAATGGTCGTATGGAACCCTTTGGTTTGGGCCAGACATGCTAGAGCCACCAGGGTAGTCTGAACCTGGGTCATGTGTCCATTCTCAAAAAAGATCATTTGCTTCAAGTATGTCATGTGGCTTCATACCATAAACCTGAATGGCTTTAATCAAGTTGCCAATATTCTCCAACTGAGGCCAGTTTAACGAGGACTCATTGACCTTCTTCAGTGAGCCTGGATGAAGCTTGTTTATGAGTTCACAGAGGATGATGCCATCCTTTAGGTCCAGCTGGAAGTTGGTGCCAATGCTCATACCTGTCACTTCTTCCATCCAATTGTGGAGATCTTCCTCTGCCTGATGATCATACTTGAAAGCAATTTTGTTTTTGACCTCGGCAGAGAGGCCGTAGGAGAGGCCCTTGTTGAAATGGTTCATGGTGGTGCGGCGCAGTGAAGGAGGCTGGCTCAGGTCTGGAGGTGTCTTCACCAGCTGGTTCTTAACATTATCTTCCCCAGACTCCTAGGAGTCAAAAAATAATGATTCAGGTGCTGACAATTGTTTGTCCCTTGACATCATTACCTCTTTTACTATTTTCTAAGGAGTAGTTTGATTTTGTGGATCTCTTTTAATTTCCCAGGTGATCAAGGTCACCCTCCTCTCCTTGCTGATGCAGAGATACTTTGTTATTGACTTCCCTTCTGAATTCCTCCTGCTACTTTGCTCCCACCTTAGAGATATTGGTTGACAGCTCAACTCACCGACTATGACTGAGGTTGATACTTTCTGTAGAAATGTTTTTTCAATATTGGAATGTGTCCAGAGATCTGCTACGATTTTTAAATCTTTAAATATTTACTGTAATTTATGATTTACATACAATCACTACACATCTTTTTAGGGTACAGAATAGTCTTTTTTATTTTTAAGAGATTTTTGAGAGGACCAGCAGTTAGTGTAATGGCTATGTCTCTGAACTCCCATGTAGTCGAAAACCGTTGGAGTCCCGGACCTGGTGACTTAAATTCATGCCAGGTGCATGTGCGTGTGTGCTCAAGATCCCGAGAGGAAAATGGAGGAGAAGGGATTGTGTCGTGGCCATCCCCCCCTGGGGGGGGGTTTCTTGCTTTCTATCTCTCTGTCTCTGTCTGTCTTCCAAGCACATCTGCCCTATAGCAAAAACCTCTCCAAAAATAAAAAAAGAGAGAGAGAGAGAGAGATTTTTTTGCTATGGGGCACAGGTGCTCGCTGGAGAGACAGAGAGACAGAAATCAAAAACTCACTCCCCAAGGGGATAGCCACGCTGCAATCTCTTCTCCTCCATTCTTCTCTTGGGATTTTGATCATGAATGCACATGTGCCCAGCGTGAGTTTTAAACTGCCACATCCATGACTCAAAATGCATTTGACTACGTGGAAGTCCAGTGACATAACCATTATGTCATCTGCTGGTGCCCAGAATAGTCTTTAAAAGCATGCATATGGTGAGTAATAAATAAATGAAGGATATAAACTTATTTACCACCTTCAATATTTAACATTAAATTATGTGGTGAACATTAAAACTTGGTCCATGATGATTCTGCAAGTATGTACTGAATTGTCTGTGATGTCCTTTACTGTGAGATACAGTTCTAAAGAAAAATGTATTGATTAAAAATCGGGCAGCAACTGATCTCATAAATTAACAAAGATAATCTTAACATAGCCCATGAATGAAAATTTTGTAATCTTCTTGTAGAGGCCTGTAGGAGATAAGAGTTTATAATCTGAAAAATCCTGTGAGTATCAATCATTGGTTTAGTTAGAGATAGGTACAACTACACACTGCAGTTCATTACGAAGACATAGAGAAAGAACACTTTTATTCTCACACTGTGAGTTTTTGTAAGACCATAGTACTGTCCCGTGCATAAAGAAAGAAGTCCTCGAAAGGCAAAAAGAAAATAAAATTGGAAAGAGATGTTTAAAAGTGAAGACATGGTAAAGCTAGTGATTTGGTGATTTACTGGCTTCATAAAGTTCTTGATTTTAACCTTTTAAAAAAAGTCATTCCCAGAAAGACCCTGCTACTTGTAACATTTTGGACTTTTCCTCTATTATCTATTGATAGTTTTATACAAGGAGTAATGGTTATAATAAATATATGAGTTGAAACCTGCGGAGACACTCAACTGGACAGGTGTATTTCATGTTGGGTAAATTCTTTTATAAGTCAGATGATGTATGGCAAGCGAATGTTTAAAAAAGAATAAGAATTTAAAAAAAAAATCTGTGGAGACAGCTGTGTACCCAATAATTGGTGCGTCTGTATTTAAACCTACTCATGCATAAAATAGTTTAATTTGCATTTTTGGTCTTTTAGTTGGGAAATTTAGGCCCGACATGCTATGTTATTATCAATACGTGTGGACTTATCCTTTTTTCCTAGTTGTTTTGGATTCGCTTACTTCCATTTGTCTCCCTTTAGCTTTCTTGCCATAGTAGTTCCTTATGTATTTCCCGACGAGCCAGATTTGTTTTGGTGAATTCTATCAGCATTTGTTTTCTGTAAATGAGTTTATTTCTCCTTCCTGTTAAAAGATAATCCTGCTGCATATAGAACTCTGGCTGAAATTGCTTTTCTTTCAGAGTTTTAAATCTGTTTTCCCATTCTCTCCTTGCCTGAACTATTTCAGTTGAGAGATCTGAATGTTATTTTATGGAATAATCTCTGTAAGTTACTTGGCATTTCTTTCTTGCCATTTTAAGAATTTTGTCTTTGTCTTTGATTTTAACCAATTTGGCTATGATATGCCTGAGAGAGGACCTTCTTACATCTATTTGGTGTCCTTTGTATCTCCTGGATATGGATGTCCACATTCCTCCTAAATTTGGGAAGTTTTCAGTTAATATTTTATGAAAGATGTTTTCTATGCCTTTGCCTGTCTTTTCACTTTCTAGACTACCTGCTTTGTGGATATTTGGCCATTTAATGGTATTTAGGATTTTCTTGTATATTGTCATAATTTTTAGTGGTTATTCTTTTCTGCTGCTTGTACTAAATCAGAGGTTTTGTCTTTAAGATCAGAGATTATTTCTCCTGCAAGTTCTAATCTGCTGTTGATACTTTCAAGGGAGATTTTTATTTCCTATATAATATTCTTTATCTCCAGAAATTCTGTTTGATTCTTTTTCAGTGTGTCTATCTCTTTATGGAGTTTCTCTTTCAAGTCACGAAAGGATTTTCTCATCTCCTTGAATTAGTTGTCTGTTCTCTCTTGCACCTCAATGAATTTTGTTACCACGAATAATCTGAATTCTTTTTCTGACATTTCTACAATCTCTGTGTTTTATCCTTTGTTGGTGAGGAGTTAACGATCTTTTGAGGGGAAGGTATTTCCCAATTTCCTCTTATTTCTTGGAGCTCTGCTTTGGTGATATACTCACCTCGGCCTACTTTTTTGGAGTATGTTCTGTAGCAGTGTGCTCCTGCATTTGTCTATCATATGCATAAGCTCTGTGCCAATTTCCCTCCTTGCTATGAGTGGGAGTGTGGAATCCACAGTAGTGGTTTGGGGTTCAGGCTTTCAGAGGAGAGTAACTCTCCTTTTACTGTTCAGTGGGTTATAGGAAAATAATTCTATGAGTCTTCTACTTTCAGGTGTTTGGTCCTTGTATAACCAAAACTAATGGCTCTCAGTATGGATGGAGATTGAGCTGACAAGTAGAATGTAAGGTGGTAGACCACTTTGCTCAGTGCACGTGTGAGCCAGAGAGCCCCTCTTCCCCCATGACAGGGTGGGTGGGGGTCCTTGCTGGTGAGCTCAACCTGAGTGCCTCGGCCTGAGCCTGCCTGTTGGTCTTGGATGAGTGAAGAGCAGAATGGTATCAGCACATGTGGGGCAGTAGCTCCTACCTTCTATCTCTGGGAATGCAGGGTCTCCCTGCTGCTCCTTCTATCTCTGCAATTGCAGAAACTAGGCATTGGCTCTTGAAGGTTGGAAGGTCGTTCCTCTCCAACAGCGTGCTGGGCAGAAGCCCCTGCTGATGTGCTCAAGGCAAGTGGCTTGGCTTGATCCTGCCTGTCTATCCTTCCGTCCTTGGGATTGCAGCATCTCCCTATTGCTACAGTATTTTTTAAGGGAAAGTTTTAGCAGGTGACAAACTGTCTCATCCTCCTTAATGAGCCTCACCTTTTTCCATCTTTTAGAGACCATGGCAATGCTTAAAGATATTGTCCAATTTTGAAATGCCCATCATTTTGAAGGACAACTCCTGAGATTCTTGATATGCAAATATTCCTATTTAGTGTACATGAGCAAGATAAAAAGGGAATCATTAGTCAGCTAATGAGGCTATTTGCTAGCATAGCAGTGAAGATGATATTATATTAGATTCCTAGGGCTGCTGTAACAAATTACTACATTGTGAGATATCACCTGTACATGGATTGCTTCCCTAGTCACATATCTGGCTTCCTTCTCCCTCAGGGAGTGACCTCTAGCCAAGGCCGTCTTTGAAGAATGCATGTGCTCCCAGTAATGAGGTACAGAATGCAAGTACCTGAGCTCAGTGAGCATAATTAGCTGATTATAAAACTCTGAGGGTCTGAGGAGACTAAATGTCTGCATATGCCAAATCTTGTTGATCTGATGGCTATAAAAAAGCTTGCTGGACTGCATTGAGGAGTGGACTCTTCTTCTTTTTTTTTTTTTCTTTTTAGAGGTTTTTGCTATAGGGTGCCTGCACTCACCAGAAAGACAGAGAGTGACAGAGAGACAGAAAGCAAGAAATCCCCTCCTGGGGGGGATGGCCATGCTACAATCCCTTCTCCTCCATTCCCCTCTTGGGATCTTGGGCACACATGTACATGTGCCTGGCATGAGTTTAAGCCACCAGGTCTGGGACTCAAATCGCAGTCAACTACATGGGAGTCCAGCAACATAGCCATTATGCCAACTTCTGGTCCCGAGGAGTGGACTCTTTACCGATGGTCACCACTAGTGCCTGTTTTAAGTCAAACAAATGATGTTTCTGTCTGTTGAACCTCTAGGTGACTTCTTTGAAATAGTTAAACATTATGTGCATGCCCTCTCAGGTTTGGGGTTACCACATTACACACATTCTGGGTGGTTTAAACACAAATGTATTGTCTCACAGTTCAGAAGGCTGAAAGTCCAAGATCAATGTGTAGATGGGTTGGTTCCTTCCATGGGTTGTGAGGGAGAATGTGTGCCAGGTGTCTCCTAGCTTCTGGTGTTTTTTTTTGGCAAGCGTTGAAGGTCCCTGGCTTGTAGACATGTCACCCTGATATCTGCCTTCATATTCACATCATGTCCTCTCTGAATGCATGTCTGTGTCCAAATTTTCCCTTACATAATGACACATATTAAATTGGATGAAGGCTCTGCCCTCTCTTACCTGAATTAATTATATATGCAAGGGCCATATTTTCAAATAAGGTCACATTCTGAAGAATTGGGAATTAAGAGTTAAACATATGACTTGGGAACTAAAGGACGAAATTTAAAATAATTGATTTATTTAGGGAGGAAGCCAAATCTAAACTCCAAAATCATAAAATCTGGAATAATGTTGCTTCTAGGATTTAATGCGTATAAAGTTTGAATAAAGATCTCAATGATATCCACCAGCCCTGCCTGCAATTAAGGAAGACAATTCAATTGTGGTCATATTTCTGACCCTAAAATATCTTGAAGCCTTCCTTATTAAAAAATTAACAAAAAAAATAGTTTGAAGTTTATAAAACATTTGGTGGAAAAGATATTTGTGTTTGATTATGTTAAAGGATCAAATTAGACTAAAAGTCAAATTGTTCTATTGATGCTGGGAATGATAAAAGTTTGTAGGAATTCCTATACTTTCACTATTAACTCAGGTTGATTTAATCACTTTACCTGTCTTTTCTTGTATATCTACTTTTAGTATTTCATCACCTTAAAAAGTCAGATTCCTCCCTGGCAGTTTTTTTTTTTTTTTTTTTTTTTCTTTTTTTTTTTTTTGGAGAGATTTTCACTGTAGGGCGCGTGCGCTCGCCAGACAGACAGAGAGAGACATAGAGACAGAAAGCGAGAAATCACCCCCCAGGGCGGATGGTCACGCCGCAATCCCTTCTCCTCCATTCTCCTCTCGGGATCTTGGGCATGCACGCACACGTGCCCGGCGTGAGTTTTTTAAGCCACCGGGTCCGGGACATGAACCGCGTTCGACTGCGTGGGAATCCAGCGACATAGCCATTATGCTAACTGCTGGTTCCCTCCCTGGCAGTTTTTTCTTTTTTTTTTTTTTGGAGAGATTTTCACTGTAGGGCGCGTGCGCTCGCCAGACAGACAGAGAGAGACATAGAGACAGAAAGCGAGAAATCACCCCCCAGGGCGGATGGTCACGCCGCAATCCCTTCTCCTCCATTCTCCTCTCGGGATCTTGGGCATGCACGCACACGTGCCCGGCGTGAGTTTTTTAAGCCACCGGGTCCGGGACATGAACCGCGTTCGACTGCGTGGGAATCCAGCGACATAGCCATTATGCTAACTGCTGGTTCCCTCCCTGGCAGTTTTTAAATCTGAGCAATTCACTCATCTGAGGACTGAAGTCTGAGGCAAAACCAGATGCTACCCATTTGGTTAAGGATTCACAAAGTCATTTGAAGAAGGGGCATTCAAATAGGTGTATGATGCTTTTACTGAAAACAGAGGGTAACAGTATTCCCATGTTACTGTCTTGAGTCAGACTTGCTTCTTTGGGATTTTTATTTACATTCTGTTCTGTACACAGACAAACCTTAAAAAGAGTACAATGAGCAGTTGTACTTTTGCTTTATTTGCTAATAGAAGTCTTGAGTTCTGGATCAACTGTCTCCCCTCGTAATTTTGAATGTACAGACCATCGGTTGGCACCCATTCATCTTGCTGTTTTGGGGCCTCTAAAGATCATTTATAACCACACAGAACATTGCTCCATGTTTGTGTCTATTACATAAGTTGCCAGTCTGCTCCTGTCTTTCAAGTTGTGCCAGTAAAATTCTATGATTGTATTTTTTTTCATTTCATCACCATATTTATGAACCTCTACTACAGTTTTCAAAAGTAAAATAAGTTGTTAAAAAGACATGTACTCCATGTTCTAAAACGTGTTGCAATTGTTGTTGGATAAATAATGAAACTTTCACATTTTTCTGAAGTTCTTTTTTTTTTTTTTTGCATCAACACTTCATGGTGTGTTTTTCCAGTCACAGTGGTATTTGCTCTGTTTTCTCAGACACAGTGGTATTTACCCAACATGGACTGATACTAATCTGGTACACAGCTGAACAAATCATTTTCTTGAAATGATTCCCCATTAAAGCTTTATTATAAATGCCTATAATTAGAGTATTTCTCTGTATCATAATAATAGTAGAAAATAGATGAGACTGGGACCAGCAGCTGGCATAATGGCTATGTTGCTGGACTCCCATGTAGTCGACTATGGTTCAAGTGCCGGACTCAGTGGCTTAAACTTATGCCAGGTGCATGTGCATACAAGATCCCAAGAGAATGGAGGAGAAGGGATTGCAGCATGACCATCCTCCCCTTGGAGGTGATTTCTCACTTTCTATCTCTGTCTCTCTCTGTCTTTCTGACAAGTGCACATACCCTATATCAAAAACCTCTCAAAAAAAAAAAAAAGAAAGAAAATAGATGAAACTGCACTGGGATAATCTAATTAACCACACTTACTATGTCCTATTATAATAATAAATCCACATCTCACTCAGATTACAAGACAAGAAACTAGCCCTTCCTCATAGTCGGTCTACCTTTCCATACCTGCAGACGCCCTCCTTTCCAGTAAGGATGGTAATAGCTACTGAAGTGGCATAAACAGCAAAAGTACAATGAAGACCATCCTAGAATGAGTTCGAGGAAGTTCTTTTGTCTCTCAGGTTTATGTTAGACATGTGATAAGTTTCTGAAAAGCACAAGTATTATTGTGTGCAGTGACAAGATTAGTAGCCCTAAAATACACACCTGTAACAATTCCACCTTCAAAAGATAAAATCACACAGAGTTGAAAATCTTTCAGTCAAGAAGTTCTGCTTCATGAGTTAATGAGCAATTTCTAGTGATATGATTAGAAGGTTTATTTAAAATATTTATAGGGGTATCCAGGGGCATGATGGTTAAGGTAGTTGAATTCACAGAGCCAACTGTGTAGTTCAAGTCCTGGACCTGGCAGTTTGGAAACCACACCAGGTGTGTGTGTGTGTGTGTGTGTGTGTGTGTGTGTGTGTGCAGGCCCAGAATCCTGCACAATCCCAGAAAGGAGACATAGAGAAGTGATTGTGGCATGGCCATCCTCCATAGGGTAATTCTCATTTTCCCTCTGTATCTCTCCTTCAGCAAACATATGTGCTCTCTAGCAAAATTTAACTCTCCCTCTCTCTATATAAATATATATGAATATATATTTTTATATCTCTACTAAGAAAAGAGGACAAGAGAATGATAATTCCAAGTGTTTCCAATTTATGCAAATAGAACAATATCAGATCCTTCAGAAAAAGAAACATCTCTCCACTTGATTTTTGTATTGTTCTGCGCAGTAAGAATTTTTCTTTCCTTCCCTGTAACCCTTTCTTCCTTGTTTTCTCCCCCGTTTTTCTCTTTCTCTGCTTCTTTCTTGAAATACTTATTAAGTGAATGAAATCCACTAGATTGCACAGTCCGGGATTGGGAATCATGTTATATCTTGAACGATAAAAATTTATGTGATGAAAAGGGAAAAAGAAAGTAAATTTTATTTTATTTTGATACTTTTATTTATTCATTCATTTTTTTGCTATAGGCTATGTACACTCACCAGAGAGAGATGGAGAGAGAGAAAAAGTGAGAGAGATGGAAAGTGAGAAATTACCATCTGGGGGAGGGGTGGCCACACTATAATCCTTTCTCCTATATGGGCACTCATGTACACATGCCCAGTGTGTTTATTAAGCTACTGGTCTGGGACTGGAACTGGGAAATTGGCCATGAAGGATCCAGCCACCTTAACCACCATGCCACAGGCTGGCCCTAATTCACTTATTTTTAATTGCTAGAGGGCATAAATGAGAGAGGGGGGGAGAGAAAGAGAGAGAAGCCCTCCTCCATAAGACTTTTAGTCTATTTCCCATTACCCCTCACAAAAATAGCTGTTTTCATTGAATACCATCTGTGGTTTGGCATTCTGCTGGGTAATTTATATACCATATTATAAGTAGCAAGGTTTTGCTATTATCTCTCTTTTACAGATGAGAAAAAGAAAGCCCAGAGAGTAATAAGCTGCAGACAGTATTAAAGTCAGGTCTGTTTGAATGCAAACTACCTCACGTTGTATGAACTATACTGACTGTCTTATTTCCCTAATCTAGAAATTTGTGATTTCCTTTATATCAAGACCATGAAGGAACTTATACCAGTCAAGACTAAACTATATAGCAGAGGCAGAGGCAACAAAAGCAGCAACAAAGAAATCTTAGTCTTTTAAAATGACAGAGGATCTTTTACTCTCATACAACATGGCCAGTGGGGATCAGGAAGCTAGAGGGGGTTTCAGGCATCACTAGCCTCCACAGCAGGGCAGAGGGGGAGAATTGTACAGATCTCCAAGTACAATACTTTCAGACCGAGGATTAAACCATGCCCATGTGAAGAGGAAGTATTTCGTGAGGAAGCATGGATCCCTCTATAGGAAAGGAAAAATGGAAGCACTGGTGAGCAGCACTAAGACATGCAGAATCTCAACAGTGAAGACAGAATAAACAGGAAAAAAGTAACTGCGGAAGTGCCAAATTTTAAAGAAGTGCCAAATTTTAAAAGAGCAAGTTCCTTCCAACTCTGTTTGTGACTCCAAGTCCTGCTTAAGTCTTTCCTCTTTGGCAAGGTGGGAGATTGTCAGCCATCAAAGCCATGTCAAACATGGGCCGATATAGAATATTTTTAGGTCACTCCAAACCACCCAGTTTAGATTTATGGGTAGAATAACTATTGTTCAGAATTGCTGGGACGTCTGCTAAAGTTTACAGAAAATTTTTCACTCGCATAGCATAATGCCGCACATCTCAAGAACAAGTACAAGAGTATGTTCCCATTTTGTGCAGAAGAAATGTTTCTGGAGTACTTTTAGAATCTGGTTATCTCTTCAGTGAAATAAGGTTATGGGATTTGTGAACTGAAAATCCATAACCATTCAGATTACTAAAGCAGATTATAATTCAAAATTATCAGTGGTAAATACTTCTACTTTTAGGACTCTATTAAACCTACATTGACTTCAAATTAATAAAGCTGGCACATGTGTTATAGGAGAAAGGGCTTGAAGGAAGGTAGGGTTCAGAACTCAACCCTAAAGTCATTCACCATAAATAATTTACTGTAAATTTCTTAATTTTTAAGGTCACTTCTCATTTGTTATGTGAGGATATTAATAAGTAAGTGTAGCAAGTACTGTTGACCTTACCTCCAAAATGTATCTTGGTACTGTTGACTTCACTTTATCTCTCATACTCTAATTCATGTAATATTTTCTCATTTCTCAGCAGATCATCAATATTCCTAATATTCCTAATATTCCTAATTTTTTATCTTTCCCCCAACTCATTCATTGCTCAGCAGTCATAAAGATCTTTACTCCCCCTGGCCCTTTGCACATGCTGTCTCACCATTTCCCCTACTAAAAGATAGAGCTCTATTTCTTCTTTTGATTACCAGCTCAAATACTTTATCAAAGCAGTCTTCCTTATCTTCCTATCTGTAATAGGTTCCTTCTATTATCTATCTTAATTCCTTTGTTTCCTTTGGAGTACCTATTCTAATTTATAATTTTTTTATTTTCCTGTTTACTTATTTGTTTTCTGTTCCAGAATAATGAGTTTCATTAGGGCAGAGACTGGTCTAGCCAAGTATCTATGCACAGTGCTTGGCACATGAAGGTGCTAAAGAAGTATTCATGTAATGAGTGAAGAATTAATTAACTGCATCTTTAAACATCTAGGTGGTACTCAGTAAATACTGGTATTCTTCCCCTCTTCCTTACCAGTACTGCCAATCAATCTCCACCTAGTTTAATCCATACATTTCCCAGCTGAAAGTACACTAGCATGTTTCCCCATCACAGGTGAACATTCTCAAAATCTAAACCAAAAAACAAAAGAGAATGAAATACAGGGAGCAGAAGAGGTTATTTTGACTGTGATTCATTAATCTTTTTACTTTATCTGTGTTTTTGTGAATTATTCATGGACACCCTTCCATGACCTTTCCTACACCAAACTTGGAGGTTGACAAATATTTGTTTCTTATCTCTAAATTTGTCTTGAATGATGGTATTGCAAAAATTATTTGAATACTTAATGGTTCTTTCTTTTTGTAGAAAATGAAGATATACAAATGCAGAAACTAGTGATAAATAGAAACAATAAAATTAAGAAACAATACAATTTAGATAAAGGTAAAAATAATTAAGCATACACTGTATGGTTAACATTTGTTTTCTACTGGATATTTATCAAAATTGACTAGTAGTGTCCTTATTTATAAAGGAAAAGAAACAATTTAAAGAATTCCGTGAAATGCTAGAATTTATTATCAGGTGTAACGCTCAAATGGTAAGATGCAATTATGAAATATAAATGAATTTTAGCTTTCTGTGATACAATTTTACTCTAAAATATATTATTTGCTGTACATTTAACTTCCCCATGTGATTTTAGTATAATTTTGTTTGAAAGCAGTGGTTTTTTTTTAACAGAGCATGTTCTTTCTACCTCTGAAAGATCGGCACACTCACTCCAACAGTTTACTAAGGTGAAGGATTTAGTCTTATAGGCCTACCTCAAATTCTTCCTCAGTTTTCTGAATTATTTTAGAGTCTAGGTCTATAGGAACAGGAACAAATATTTATTTAAAGGGGATACTTTGTGTTTTGGGCAAAAGTTCATTTATAAACGGTGTCCAGCTTGGAGGGAAAATACGAATTGCAACTAGTGGATAGCCAACATCTCTAGATGCACAAGAAAACTCTCAAAAATGTCTTCTACTTTGTTTTCCTCTTGGTTACTTAATTCTTCCATGTAAAATAGGATCTTTACATCAGGTTCTTTTTTTTTAGAGGTTTTTTCTATAGGGCGCGTGCGCTCGCCAGTCAGACAGAGAGACAGAAAGCGAGAAATCACCCCCCATGGGGGATGGCCACGCCGCAATCCCTTCTCCTCCATTTTCCTCTCAGGATCTTGGGCACGCACACACGCCCTGCGTGAGTTTAAGCCACCGGGTCAGGGACGCGAACTGTGATCGACTACGTGGGAGTCCAGCGACATAGCCATTATGCTAACTGCTGGTCCGATATCAGGTTCTTTCTCCTTAGGATCAATGAAGATCAGCCCAAGCAGACCACTCTCTGTACCTTCTAAAACAGTTCTTTTCTAATGATTCAGAGACAGAAGAATCATTTTACTCTCCTGCATGCCTGCTGTTGCTCCTTAACTCCTGCCACTTTGTGCTGAATTTGTCTCTAGTTTTGTGATATATTTACTCTTTAAATTTGGTATGTACTATAGTCCTTGTACTTGGCCATGTTCTTAACATTGCTCTGTGTTTACAGAAGGGACTTTAGAGTTCTGCCTGTATTCCCAGTATCTAGTCCCCAACAATTCTAAGTTTTCCTACACTAAGCATTGTCCTAAATAGAATTACCATCCTCAAGGCACTAGCCACATTTCAAGTTCTCAATAGCTACATGTGACTAGCAGTTACCACATTACGTATATAGAAATTTGTATTAACATGGTGCCACTCTGAGTATCTGGACTATAACCTATTGCACCAGTATCTATACAGGTGACAACCTTGTAAGTCTGGTAGCCCATACTGGAATAAATCTATGTCTAGACAACTTTTTATCAAGCTAAGTTTCAGTACAAATGTCCTTGATATTTTTTTTTCTTTTCAGTTAATGTTGCATAGCATTGCTTTCCAAACTCTTTCACAAGGCTTACAAAATTCATCATGACCTTTTCCATTTGTGTAATTTCATTATTCTTTTCTCCCTGGAACTGCACTCTCTGAACTACGTTTCTTGACGCCAGGTTTAAATTTGCTATTCCTGTGCTCTGGAGTATTCTTCTTTCCCGCTTAGTGTCTTACGTATTATCTGGTGCTGTGGGGCACTTTAAGAGGAGGTACTTAATCACTCTGTATGATTTAGAGAGAGCTGTGGAGTTTACTGTTGCTGGACTATTTATACCATTCAACAACAGAAAGCAATTTAGGGCTTAGGGAGAAAATAGAACTATATTTTGTACACAGAAAATTACACAATACCAAATTGGTTAAGGAAGGAGAACTTAACCCCAGGGATTTAGGCTGTTCCAAGTATTTTCTAAGACATAAATCCTTTGTATTTTTATATGAAGAAGTGTGTGTGTGTGTGTGTGTGTGTGTGTGTGTATAATACCTCACCACCAAGAACTTTTGTCTCCACCCCTGTACCTTACACGTGAGCAGATAATGGAGGAGCTCTGAAGTGCAAACTGCATTTGAATCTATGCTGATAATTTAACTCTAAGACAATATTTTAGTATCAGCTGGAAACTTCGAGAAGCATACTCTAATTTATGCTCTCTTTTTTAATGTATCTATCTAAAGGGAAGTTTCAGGGAGGAGGCCCATTTCCCACAAGAGCAGCATTGTCAGGAGCACTGCAGCTTACGGCTTGGCTGTGGTCCTTCCTTTAAGGCCACACCTGACTCCTATCTTGTTAGGAGTATTTGGAGAGACCAGGTTGAATTGTAACAAAGGCTGCCACAGAGGTTTTTTTTTTTTTTTACTTTAGGGTACATACATTTGCCAGAGACAGAGAGACAGAGACAGAGAGATGGAAAGTGGGAAATCACTTTCACAGTCTCTTCTCCTTAATTCTCCCAGAATCTTGGGCATGCATGCACATGTGCCCAGAGTGAGTTTCAAGTTACTGGGCTCAGGACTCAAACTGCAGCTGACCATGTGGGTGTCCAGCCACATAACCATTATGCCACCTGCTGGCCTCTCAAGTTGGGATATCTTTATCAAGGATATGTCTTAGTACCGTGAGGGGTCCTCAAAAAGTCCATGGGAAATGCATATTATGAAAAAATGCATAGATTTCAAAAATTTTTGCGCTAAAATAAACTCATTATTTAACTTCATTTTCCAAGAACTCTTTGAAGTACTCACATAAAATAATGTCTTATACTAATATATGTAAATGGATATCAAACATGGGCTTAATTTCACTGATTTCCTCACCTCCATGTTTGGGATTAAGAGACTAAGGGTAGGGGTCTCTGCAGAGATGAGTTTACTTTGTGACAAAAATACAAGAGCCCTTTTTGACATTTTTATTCAAGACTTGAGCATTAAGCCTGATGCATACACTTCATTTGATAAGAAAATGAACATAGATTAGATTTTATTATGTACAGTTGCCATATCATCCTAAAAATGCGCTGTGACAAAGATTTCAAAAATTCCATTCAATGGGACCAGCAGTTGGCATAATGGCTATGTCGCTGGACTCCCATGTAGTCGACCATAGTTCGAGTCCCTGACCTTGTAGCTTAAACTCACCCAGGGTCCATGTGCGGCGTGTCCAAGATCCTGAGAGGAGAATGGAGGATAAGCGAGTGTGGCATGGCCATCCCCAGGGGGAATGGGGGGGGAGTGATTTCTTGCTTTCTGTCTGTCTCTCTCTGTTTTTCTGGAAAGCATGCATGTCCTATAGCAAAAACATCTCCAAAAAAAAAAAAAAAAGAAAAGAAAAATTCCATTCAGTAGATCCCAATTTAACTCAGCTCAAGATACTCACCATAATTTTCAGGAACTTGAACCAAAACTCATACTCTTCATGAAGTCAAGAATGTAGGTGCACTTAAGAAATTATTCACAATGCAGATGGAATGCCTCTGATGCACTTTCTCAGCTCATGCAGAGTGCTTTGGTAAAATATGTTTATCTGTGACTGTATAGTTTTAAAAATATCTTTTATAAGGAATTAAGCACAAGAAAGAATAATCAAACACACTTGCTAAATCAATGGTGTGTAAATTTCTTCACATGAACCTTAAGGCCCATTGATTAGATTATGTCTCTCTTCTTCCATTAAACATTATGAAGATAAAAACAAGACTGCAAATTAATATGTAGCCATTTTCAAATTAATGGTGATATGTAAAGCTCAAAGTTTCATGATCAATCTTTTAGGGGCTGGTTTTACATGACAGCACTTCCTGGATGCCCAAGAAGTGAAGTATGGTACAGACTTTCCAAGGCATTATGGGCAAATTCTATTGTCCTATCGCACTTCTTATGCCTACAGCCATGATGAAATCCATGACTGAGCTCTCTGCCACTTATGTTTTGAATATCATGGGCATTTTTTAAACATTTATTTCTTCAGATAAACAATTTTGTATGATTGGGAATCTTATCACAACAAGATAAACCATAGCGGGGATAGCTATAAACTTGTAGAATATATTCACATAAGCAAGTGTCTGGAGTTCACAGAGTTACTACACTATACCACTCTACTTATTTTAGCCATAGGAGTCAACGGTGATATAAGCAATTCATGAGCCCCCCAGCTGTGAATCTCAGAAGCACAACCTGAAGCTCAGCAATCAAAATCTATAGCAGTGTGACAGGCTGATTTGTGTATTGCCAATGCTTTCTTTTAGGCATATGGAGTTCCTCTCTACTTTTAGAAGGAAACATAAAAGAAATCTATTGCATGTCCACTTGAGCTTACACATAGTGTTAGATATATTCAGCTATAATGTTATGTTTAATTCCAACAGTGACCCTGAGAGAGGAATTCTTACACCCATTTTTAATGATGAGGAAACTAAAGTACCAAGCAGATAACTGACTTCCTCCATGAACAGAATGCTGAGAGTGCAATTCAATCCAGAAGGACTCTTGAGTTTTTTCTTTTTCAATTTACCATGCTACTTTGCGTCACTAAAGACCTTGCTCCACACAAATGACCGGAATGATGTAAACCCGCTCAAGGACACACAGGGACAAATCAACCACTGAAAATAAAATGTAGCTGAACCTGGAGCACATACTTGTGACCATGCACACCTGATTCTTGGAGCAAAATAATCAGGACCACAGCCAAATAAGCTGGAGGTTAAATCTGGGCCACACTCCCACTGGAAACAGGAATGCAAAACAGAAAAACTATAGCAGAAATCCATGTGTGAAAACTGTGCCAGGCAGTGCACTGTTGGAGATAGTCTGGGTGTGGTGGGCCCATGCTCTCCCAGAGTCTACCAGATACACCAGTTATATAGTGACAGACTAATTTCAGGCTCCACAGACCGACTTAGTGTTTGTCCACTATTATGTAAGATGTTTTACGTGGGTTGTGCTGATCAAGTCTCATCAGAGCCAAGAGACACCATGATAATTTGATTATTTGCCGCCATTTAACCTATCGGGCTAAGTAGTAATAAAGACCACAAACTTTGGAACCAAACTGCGTGGGTCTGTCTTCTGGCTCTTACCAATTCTTCTACCCTCTATTTGAGGACATTTATTTACTTTGTAACCCATTTCTTTGTTTTCAAGGGGTTATGGTAAGGCTTACTTTTTGTTGTTGTTGTTTTGCTATAGGGGATGTGCACTTGCTGGAGAGACAGAGAGAGACAGAAAGTGAGAAAAATCACCCCTCAAGGCAGATGGCCACATCACAATCCCTTCTCCTTCATTCTCCTCTCAGGATTTTGGACACACATACACATGTGCCCAGCATGAGTTTCAAGCTGCTGAGTCTGAGACTTGAACTGCAGTCAACCATGTGGGAGTCCAGCGTCATAACCATTACACCATCTGCTGGTCACTATAGCAATGCTCACTTTTAGGGGGTTGTTAAGAATATAAAGAGCTCACAGCAGTGCCTGGCTCAGGAAAATTGCTAGGCACATGTATGGAAAGTAAAGAAGAAAACTGAGTGACTCACAAGACTTTATAAAGATAATACATGGCAGAACTGGATTCTACATCCCAAGGGTGTGAGCCCAGAGCCCATGTTCACCACCCAGATTGCATAGAGAACAAGTATAGCCAAACAGAAGTATCTGACTGCAGACGAGAAACATTAGGAGCTTCCCTGGGAGCGGACTAGGGAAAGCAGACATCAGCACCATCCCAAGATTACTTATTTCTCTCCCATCGTGTATTGGCTACATCTCAGTGGAAATCATGCATATCGGAAAGTCATTTCAGACTCTCCTTCACAGAAGACCCTTTCCAGTATTGACTGTACACTTGACATCTTTAACTTTACATTTCTGAATCCACGTCCATCTTAATCCAATAATATTTGGCATTCTCTAGCTTCTGAGTAATTAACAACAATTAACCATAGACATAGATTTTGGGTCAAAATATAAAGTATCCCTTTGAGTTTGTCTATATAAGTAAATCCATCCTCCACAATAAGAAATATGCTTTATATTTACATCATGAAGTAAGATTTTCTAAAAGCTATACATGATTTCTTGACATACTCCCATAAACCAGGTATTTCAAAAGAAAAAGATAGCTTTTTCCATGAAGAAGGAATTGCTGCTTTATGAGATATTTTTCTTAATTCAGTTAGAAAAAAAAATTTAGTCAGTTAGAAAAAAATGTTTAGCAATACATAGCTAGATCTACTCATTTCACCAATATAGGAGAATATAAATTTTTGTGAGAAATGATTTTGCCCAAGCCAAAAAATCACATTGAGTTATATAAGATCTATAGTTGTATGACTGTGAGTCCTTGGAATGTATCCCAATGTAGACTGTTGCAGTAATTTTCCCTGACTTTCATATGCATAGACACACATCTGGTAGACAGAGAAACAGTCTGAATTTAAGAGAAGGTATTTTGTAGTAAATGCTACAACCCACAGTTCTAAAAGAGAGATAAAGATATTTCGTGTGTTGCTTTTCATAAAACTGTAAAGCTGTAAGGATAACATTTAGTGTAAGAAGCTGAATAGGGGTATTTTCATGATTTTCTTGGATGCTTTTTTGCCTGTGTTCCAGTTTCCCTAAGTTAGAAGGGGCTATGTTTAGTTTGTTTTTCAGCTCAGAAAATATAAGAACTATATCATGGAGTTATGCAATTGGTGTTTGGCAGAGAAACTAAGCAACATTTTTGAAGTCAAGTGCTCATGGATGTGAATATTACTTTAGCTACTAGCTTTGATTTCAATCCAATTATTTAAAATCTCTGAAGAAAATTCTAGCCTCATTTCAGGCTTGGGTGAATAATGAGATTTTGGTAACATTAAAAAAGGAGGAATGGACTGGGGGAAAGGCTTAGTTTAAGACACCTATGGATTACTAAATGCCAGTGTCCAGTGAAATTTATGTATGAGTCACATTTCCAGGAGAGACTATGAAGTTAAAAAAATAAATTTATGGTTGTTATAATAGTGATAAAAGGTAATTAAAATCATATGTGGATAAGGTCATCCACTGTAGTCATAGACTTATGTAATGACCTAAGAATGTTGATTCCAATTTC
This sequence comes from Tupaia belangeri chinensis, assembly GCF_000334495.1. Taxonomy (NCBI): domain Eukaryota; kingdom Metazoa; phylum Chordata; class Mammalia; order Scandentia; family Tupaiidae; genus Tupaia; species Tupaia belangeri. Next base: position 993,775 of record NW_006204388.1, read on the forward strand.
TATTTTAAGCCTAAACATAACCAGCTTTAACAAAGAATAGCTCAAAAAATACTAAATCATAAAGCAATGGTTTAGTTCTTTTATAAGTATTTAACGGCAAAAAGGAAACAAAAAATTCCTCTTCAATATCAGAGACTTAAATACTGTCAGAAGATAATCATCAAAACACAGAAAATCAACCAAGGTAAGAAGGGTTTTCTTGAACTTTCTGACAAGTCTCTATTCATGCATATTGCATTACTTATGTATGATCATTGAAATACACTTTTTAATTAAATAACACAATGCTTTTGCAAATATCCATCAAGTATGTTGACAAAACAAGATCTAACCATCCATTTCCCGGGAAAATAGCCAACTCCTTCCAGGAAATCCTGAATCACTTATATTTACATGTTCATTAACCTGCTCATTGGAGGACAAGACCATGGCATTTACTACTAGATTAAAGATAATCATGTACCTATTGAGTTAGTTATAAATGTGAATCAAAGTCTCAAAGACAACATTACATTTGAGTTGTTGTATTGGAAAACTCTATAGGAGTTTACTTTTTGCACTGTCCAATATGGTAACAAGGCTCAAGTGCAATACTTCATTTCTTATTATGGGGGTACTGAATTTGGTGTACAAGCTTTTTATACTTTTCTGAGCTAATTTTTCCATTTATTTCTAAGCATAAAATGTTTTAAATAAATCTTCTGCTAGGATGCAGTATGGTTCCCCTGTTTTTTGGTTTGGTTTTGTTTTTTGTTTTGTTTTTCCTAAATAGGACTGGTGTGAACAGTATTTCAAAATAGATATCCATAATCCAGACTGTAGTCTCTGCTATATATAGATTTTAACTTTGGCTGCAGAATTTTATATTTCACCTCAAAATTAAAGGTCACTACTTTGAATTTGAGCCAACTTTTCCTCCATTTGATAAAAATGAAATTATAAACCAACTCCCTATTCTTTTTAATAAAGGCAATATATACCTAAAAGAAAAATGAATCAATTGTTTTAAATTATGAATACATATAATGAGTGATAATTTCATTTATCATTTAAACGTGTACTTTATTGTCACGTTTCTATTTCATTAACCATGTAAAACAACATGAATTTTTAAAATGAATACAGAGATTATTAGACTATCTGAATTTTAAAAATTATTTGGGATAATTAATGATCAATTATATTAACTCAAGTTCCTCTGGGACTGATGATATCTAGGCAGCAGACTCAGGTACAGCCATAGTCTCAGGAACTTTATCCACCTACTCCTTCTGAAGTTCTCCTCTTTGCATAGCACACCCTTAGCAGATGATGTGGCTTAAATTAACATGCACATGCTGATGGCTCCCGTGTTTCTCTCCAGTTCAGACCTCCCACCAACAGCTGATTGGATATCATATTCAAGTAAACACTACTCTCATCTGCTCCCCCAAACCTTTATTTTTTGCCAGAATTTACGTGTCCTGGCCACCAAGCCAGGGATCATCTTGGATAACCTCCTGTGCTTCCTGTCTCTATATCCCGACATGTGCAAATTCTTCTTTTTTAATGTTCTCAAAGCTGCCCTTTGTCTCTTTTCTCATTACAGCTCAATTAATTCAAATTGTCCTTCCCTTCTGGCTTACTCTAATGCTTTATTGTTGTCTGCAGCTTTGTTCCTTTCATACTCCCACCAAATTCTACTTATTGTGTGCCTAAAGAGACTTGCCTTATATCAGTTCTCCACACAATAGCCAGGCAGATCATTCTTTTTATATTTTATTTTATTATTTGATTTATTTGATTGCTATTGAGTTCATATGCTCTCCAGAGACAAAGAGAGTAAGAAAGTGAGAAAACACACCTACGGCGGATTGGCCATGCTGCAATCCCTTCTCCTATATTCTCTTGTTAGGATTTTGGGCATGCACACATATGCGCCTAGAGTGTTTTTCAAGTCACCAGGTGCAGAATTCGAACTGCACAGTTGATCATGTGTGATGCAACTGCTTTAACCACCATTCCACTGGCTGTTTACCTTTTTATCTTTTCCTTTATAATTGCCAGAGGGTGTGTATGCTTACCAGAGAGAGACAGAAATGGATAGAGAGAAAGAAGGAGGAGAAAGCACTTCCCTCCCACCAATAGTTGGGTATGGTCATGCTGCAATCCCTTCTTCTCTGTTTCTCTGTCTTGTCAGGATTTGGGGCAGACACACACATGTGCCTAGCCTGAAAGTTGGGTGGACCAAAAACAAGCAACTGAAACATTTGCTCTCTGGTGAAGGCCTGCTTCTTAGTTTAGATGGCTTTCTTCACCTCCTAAAGGCTCTACCACCCAATAACATGACACTAGATAACAGATTTCAATGTATGAAACCTCCTGCCCTGTGTGATACATTTATTACCTTAAGCAAAAATTTAGTAATTCCTCCTAATCTGGTAGTCTTTACTCACTGTACTTGCTAGCATGAGAGTTAATTGTTCAACTAAAATGGAGAGGGCATAGCAATAATAATTCTCAGATATCCCCTTCTGAAAACTATATTGTAAACATGCAATTTTTTATTTTAAAATTTTATTTTATTTTATAAATAAGGATATATTCATGCAGAGGGGATTTTTTATTAGGGTTCTTTATAGAGGGTCTATATATGAATTTGTAGAAGTTTAAGAATCCTTCAAAATAATTTGGTGTATTGGTTTGTATTTGAAGTTTTTTAAGAGAGTCTATAAATTTTACCGTATTTCCAAAGAGGTCTATGAACACCTGTCACACTTATCAAAAAAAGTGAAGAATTATGAGTCTAGAGTAACGTTAAAATGAACATGGTCTCCCAACTTCGTGTTTCATTTGTTTACTACATTAAACAGTGCTATAGACTGAAAGTTTATTTCTCTCCTTCTCCCAAATTCACAGGCAGCTTTGTTTTCCCCAGGGTTTCAACCAGCTCCTAGGAAATATCCTTGTTCCATATGTGTTTCTCAAATCTCTCTTCTAGTAACTAGGAGATGACCATGAACATGTTAAGAGAGATAATGCCTGTTTTTCTGTTGCCAAGAATAAGGAAATTGCCAGAAACAACAACTGGAACATTCTAGGATGGTGATCAATAAATTTAGTTTCTTTCTTGTACCAAATAGCAAGCAAATGGAGAATCTGACCTAGGAAGTTTAGAAAAATAGAGGATAGAAAAAAAAGAAAGGCTTCCTCTAGTTTTTTTCTGTTCCAGTATCTGGGAAAATAATTGAAGGGCCCTCCTAAATTCTAAGAACAGAAAAATGTACAATAATTCATAGGAACTCGCTCTCACATCAGAGAAAGGTGCTCTTATTTTGTTTTGTTTTGTTTTGTTTTAATTCTGGTTTTCACTGTACATTTGAGTGTTTGGTTCAGTGAAATTTGACTTTTGGTTTCTACACTCTGATGACTTAGTTTAAGATCACTTAAGCTGTAATGGCAAAAATGACACTGTCCTAAACTCAGGAACAATGAAGGATTCTGAGTGTGACTATTATACCCAACATCTCTATTAATTGTGCTTTATTCCTTCACAAATCTATTATATTAGGAGAAGACACATGTTGCATTTTAATTTTTAACTTAAGTTAGAGTCACAGACATTATATTTCCTAGTGGCACACCAAATACTTTACGGCCATTAAATAATTCATTGAGAACATTCTATACTCTATCAAAAATACTGAGTTATAAGCATCCTTGGTGACACTAAATAAAAATCTCACCTACACCAATTTTATTCCCAGATTTTCAACTGTCAAAGCAAGTTTCACCTTTATTTCTCCTTCACCCAAAACTCACCATGTTTATAATCATAATATTTCTCTTAATCTTGCTCTGAGACCAGTTACATTCTCTAATCCTAGTTTCCTTATGCCTTTAAATAGCACCTACTCTGGTGCCAAATAAGTCTTAGTCAAATGTGCAAAATGGGAAAAATATGTGTGTGTTGGGCATATTACCCTTTTGAAAAAAAATTTTTGTCTTGCTATTATCCCTTTAGTCTCTTCCTTCCCAATGGACATGTGTCTTCTACCAATTGTTAATTTCCTCCTTCAAAAGAATGACTCCACAGTGGTGAAATTTTAAGGGCAATTCAAAAGCAGGAATACTTGAGGAGTGGAGCTTTTCCTGACACCTTTCAAGTAATACAAGTCTCACTACAAACAAGCTTGACTTTACAGTGAAGAACACCCACAAAGAATCTGAACAATTTCTGTTCTCTTTTTTATATGATTGTAGTTTCGACTTCCTCAAATCATCTTTTATTTATGTTATTCAGTTTAAAAACCTTCAAAGTCTCTTCCTTTTTGCAGGCCATTGCAATTGAAATTTTTCTTTCAGATCCTTAATCTGATTTTCCTTTTCCAGTCATGTGTTCTTCTACTATGTGAAATATCCAGACTTTAAACTCTTGAATTCTGGAATTATGCATACTGCGGGATTAAATTCCCAATGTAGAAATATTGTCTAGGGTCAATATTCCATCTTTGTCAGTGAAATTATTTGATTAAATAATGCATTAGTGAAGCCATCAGGTGACGTCATGATTAAGGCACTGGACTCAGACATGGCTGACCATGGTTCGAGTCCCAGACCTGGTGGCTTGCTTTTCTCATTTTCTCTTTTACTCTCTTTATGTCTCTTTCTGGTGAGCATACAAACACTATATAGCAAATTAAAAAATAATAGTAAAAAGTAATGCATTAGTAAATGAAATCACTAGTCAATGAAACATTGCTGTGCCTGATCCCTGCATTCCAGTGCTTTGACTTCAGCTCCTGCACATTTACAAGTACTCCTTCCTTCTGGAATCCCCATTTCCTACCATTAGGATGGGATGGAGGTAAGTGCTGAAATTTCCCAGAAGTCTTATCAAAATAAAAATTGATGGGCCTCATTCTAAGGTGGAGCCCAAGAATTTGCATTTTAAACAAGTTCTCAAGAGATGTTAATGATGCTGGTCCAAGGACCACACTTCAAGAACATATCTAGAGGTCATGTAATCTGAGATATAGCTTGTACTTGCATTTTTCATGGTTTATTTTTGTGATCTCCTCTCAGATTAATTAAATTCTTAGTGATCTCTGCTATTTCCAAGTTTTGTTTTGTTTTCCATATTTCTAGAAATGTATTACTTATTTGTCTGCTTTCCAAAACTTGGTACTGTACTCTCACATCCTAATTCCACCATGCTGAATTTTGCACTTTTCCTTGAAAAGACTGTGCATTTTTGTGACTTTATGCTCTTTCCTTTTCTCAACTTGTTTTTCTTCCCTTTCATCTGGTCAAATCTAAAAACTAGTTCTACTCTCCCTCTTCTGTAGACACTAAATTTCTTGGAATTTACCATCCTCATTCCCATCTCTTTATCTCCATAGATCATTGTACTTATCAATACCCTCCGAAGTATCTGTATAGGTATAGTCTGAATACTTCAAAGACATAAAGAAGGACATATTTATATTCATACCTTCATAGCAACAGAATATCTCACTAAAAGTCTCACTAAAAGTCTTCTTAAAGAGTCTCAATTATTTGTAAAACTACATTAAGTAAAAGCAAAAACAATCAAATCAAACCAAATAATAGAATATGTTGTCAGTAGCATTTACATACTGAATTAACTTGAATAATAAAAAAATCAATTCAGTCTAGTAGGATCCTCCCCTAAGGCTCAACTCTAGGCTCTGCTCATTATTTAGACTAAAATATACCAAATAGCAGACTGATGTATTTATTGCTATTTCTGTTTATAAATAAGAACTAAGCAGAAAGAATAGACAGAAAAATAAAGGATGTGAGATCTGTTTAGTCTAAATAAAACTAAGTAGATGAAAATTAGAGAAGGAGGTGAGGGAATATTTATATTCTCTTGCATATCATAAATGTATATGAAAAAAATCTCTGATGTCATTGACAGTGAACCAGTTTTTGAAAATAAAAATAACTCCCACGACCTCTGAAGAATTATTTCTGCTTTTAAAGTGCTTCTTTCCAAAGATCTGATTTTTTTTTCCTCAAGCCAACTAGATGCCATTCTACAGTTGACTTTAGGATCAAAGCATATCGGTGTGTTTCACTGTGGACTTAGTTTTCTTCTTTTATCTCTAAAATGTAAAACATGTGTAACCTCAATGATATTTCATACAGATGTTTCTTTTTAGAGCTGGTGATCAAAATGTATCTTGCAGAGCCAAGAAGAGAAAGTTTAGAGCTGCTAGGTTGGGTGAGGTCAATTAGAGGAAGTAATCATTTCGACAGCTGACATTATGGCTTATAATAAACTTGAACAACTGTTTCTTGTGGAAATTTTATTGTTTCTTTTGTCATGGCTGCTTCTGTCAGGAAAGGAGATCTGGAGAGTGTTTGAGGAAGCATGCTTTTCATAATTCAAATGATAAATCATCTTATGTAACTATCACACTTACTTAAGTCTTCACATCGATGTAGGCAAATTCTCTGGCAAGTAATGTTGCCTGTGATCTGTGTTCACATGTTAGTGTAGACACTGAATTTTTCTTACAGTTGATCTAATTAAACTAACTTTATAGTTTATTATTTTAAAATCTATGTTGGTGATGAACAGGGCATTTTTCTGGTATGAGACCTAAGCTAGGAGAAACTTGAGTTTCCTAAGGACAGAGTAAATGTGAAACTACAGAGTCAGAAAATGTAGAAGATTAAAAAAAAGTTTATCTTTGCAAACTATGATTCTTAGCAGAAGTAGCAGAATTCCTGAAGTGGAGCCAGTCACTCAGAGATAGGACTTTTATTTATGCTGCAATGTCTTCCTTCACTCTCATGTACAGTACTCATGTGTACACTCAGAGACATGTGACTGTGAAAGAAAGTAAAGGATTTAATAGGCTAATTTTACTGGTTAGCTTGGTCAAAGTCTTGGCTGGATATGTCGATTATAATCATTTTGCCTAGCAGATAATTTAGCTGTGGCCTAATGTGACCCCTTTTCCAGGTAATCAAGAACTTAGTTTTCTAATATTTACTTGTCTTTTTGAAAACTAGGTTGAATGAAATTACATTTTTAAGACCTGGTGACATGTACAGATCACTTATGAGACACAATAAAGCCCTGGGGAAAAAGCCAATAAGGATTTTTCCACCCTGATTTTTAATCAGAATTGAACTATGCCATGTGATAAGAAAAAAAAAAAAAAAACTTCATGATGTTGGATATATTGACAAACATTTCTGAGGATTCCTAAGTATTAAAAGAAAAAGTATAGTGTGAGTTCAGCTAGTACAATTTAGTGATCATAACTGTCTTCACTCCCAGTTTTGCTGAAGGACCAGAATGTTACCAACAGACAAACAAAGTAAAGAAAGGATCTTCTGCTTTTCAGATAGTCTTCCTCTCCCTTTACGATCCCACCATCTGTTTATTTGATCTTCTGTGGGCTGGACCCAGACAAATAAAAATGAATCTAAGATCATTTCTGCCCTACAAAACACTGTTAAAGGATATTACTTGGGAAAAATACTGCAAGTACATAAAAATATTTAGCAAATATCAATTAAAACCTACTTTTTACAGAGCAGTGATATAGAGGGAAACGATATCAGAAGGAGGAATGTCCCAAGAAACTAAATTTCCTTAGAAAAAGGCAAAGAAAGTGAGTGTCTTTATATAAAGTGTGAGGAGATGAGGAATGAGCTCTGGAAATGGAAATGAGAGCATCAACTATGGTTGAAATGTGAAGAAGAGGACTCTAAAACTTAGGTATGAACCAGATCAGAAAAGCTTTGGGGGACCAGCAGTTAGCATAATGGCTGTGTCATGGACTCCCACGTAGTCTACTGTGGTTCGAATCCTGGACCCAGTGGTTTAAACTCACACCAGGAGCATGTGCGTGTGTGCCCAAGATCCCAAGAGGAGAATGGAGAAGAAGTGATTGCGGCGTGGCGCAATCACCCCAGGGAGTGATTTCTCTCTTTCTATCTCTCTGTCTCTCTGTCTTTCTGGCAAGCACACACACCCTCTAGAAAAAACCTCTCAAAAAAAAAAAAAAAGAAAGAAAGAAAGCTTTCATACAAAGCAACAGAGAACCCTGGGGTGATTGTGGTTGCTTAGCTCAGTGGTGAGCCCTGCCATTGGAGAGCCTAGGCCAACATGCTCTAGTCTGCTTTGTCTAGGCCCCAACATCTGCCACCCCTTGTACCATCTCCTGCCCAGCTCGGTTGTAATATAGGTCTTCATCTGTAGAGGCCTTGAAGCTGACTCTATTGATATTGATAGGGAAACTTTATGAACATAAAATAGCACTTTACTTAGTTTGGAAGTGTTAGCTTCGTGTTTGGATATAAATGTTGCAATTAAGATCTGAAAAATCAAGAGACATGAAACAGGGCTATCTAGGTGGAAGCATTTTCTAAATGGATAAGAAATCTTACAATTTTCTGAGTAATAGCTCAGAAACGATGTCCTCCACCTTGACTTACTCAACATAGTTAATTTGTTCTTGGAATATTCGCTATTTGCCCACATTTCATTCATCATTTAATTGATCATCTTTCCCCGCTGGTAGAGGTAATCATACAAATCCTTTTCTCCTTCCCTTTCTGGGAAGGTTTTTCAAAACCAAATAGAGCACTGGAGATAAAATTGCAAGTTGAAAATATTCTTTATTTCCCCATCAGTTACCAGTAACTTAAAAGGCAGCAGAGATAAAAATCCTTTGGGAACTTCTTGAAATTTGGCAGATTATCTTTCTATCTGTTTCCCAGCTAACTACTCAGACATACAAACACTGCAGCTCTGGTTTAGGGTGAAAGCAATGTCATTTCATACAGACTGCTCTGTGTCATAAAAGTATTTGATTAACCAAGGTACTAAAACAAAGTTAATTATTTGGTCAATATTTTACCAGGTTTTTCAGTTATTACTCATTTTATTTTTAATTATTTTTGTTTTGTCCTCATCTACACATCAGATGTTTTGCATAAATACACTTAAGTTGTAAGGTCAACTGCAAAATCCAGTTCAAAGATTAAATCACATTCTATCAGAAACCTGTACCTGGTCCCATTCCGTTAAAACTTATAATTGCAAAAAAAAGGAAAAAAAAATCTTCCAATAACTACTAATTCGATTTTTAAGATTTTAGTTTTAATTAACCTATATCAAGATGTGATAATGGAATGAAATTAATAATTGCACAATTTTGTGGGGATGACCAGCAGGTGACATGGTGGTTAAAGTGCTGGACTCCCATATGATGGACTGTGGTTTGAGTCCTGGACCTGGAGGCTTGTTTTGTCACTTTCTTTTGCTCTCTCTCTCACTGTCTCTCTTTGGTGAGCATACATACCTTATAGCAAATTAAATAATGATAATAATACATACAATTAAATAAATACTTCTTTTAAAAATATTTTTTATATTGGGACTAGCAGTTAGTGTAATGGCTATATGTCGCTGAACTCCCATGTGGTCGACTGTGGTTCGAGTCCCCGACCCAGTGGCTTAAAATCACACCGGGGGCATGTGCGTGGTGGTTAATGCCCAGGATCCTGAGAGGAGAAGGGATTGTGGCATGGCCATCCCCCCTTGGGGGGGTGATTTCTTGCTTTCTATCTCTCTGTCTTTCTGGCAAGTGCATGCACCCTATAGCAAAAACCTCTAAAAAATTAATATTTTTTTATAGTTTTGAAACTATAGTTTTTAAGCACCATAAGAGTATGATACACATATAATCTGGTAGATAAAAGTTGCACAGTATTTGTGGAATGAAAAATAATGTCACTCTAACTATTCTAACTAACTCTACCATGCTCTGGAGTACAATCCAAAAACCATTAGATTACTTGCTAGGCAACCATAAAGGAACTAGAACATTTAGTTTACAGGTTTGGTTTTTGCATTGTCCTCTGTATTTCAGTTGATTTATCTGAGAGCACTTGCCATCACTGGCCACGTGGCTCTTCTGTGGTTTCTGTTTCCTTCTGTGCTCCCGAGAGTTTCCTCCTTAGTCTCCTTCATAGTGGGTGACCATGAGGAATGCGGTATAGCTCTTTTCTCCCTTTCTGTTTGACATGCTCCTTTTTTATTTGACGTGATCTCAGTTACTTTTATGGTCCTAGTTACCAGTGCATTGATGACATCTGAGAGTTTTTTAAAAAATTATTTATTTAATTTTATTTATTTATTTCTGTATTTTAATTTGATGAGAGAGAGAGACACAGAGAGAGAGAGAGAGAAAGAGAGGGGGAGAGAGAAAGCGAGACATCAGGGACTTGAACTGTGGTTGGCCATGTGGGAGTATCTAGGGCCTTAACCACCACACCACCTGCTAGCCCCAGACATCTGAGTTTTTATTTTATGTCCAGATCCCATTATCCTCCTGAGTTCCACAAAGTACTTCTAAATGCTGCTGAACAAGCTCATGTTTATGTAGACCAAACTCTCAGACATATAATGCTATTCTATGCGCATACGACACCACTGTGCTGCTTTGACTTTATTTTCTATGTTGGCTAATGATCATGGTTGTTCAATTACAGAGAACACAAGTCATCTTCCCTTATATACCACCAAATCCTGTTAGTCCCACATCCTAAATAGCTCTTATTAGCCCACCACATATCATTTGTTTCTTAGCTTCAATGTTAGGTTGGAATCTCAAGAACTCTGGTATAGATTGCTCTCTTCTACAGTTGATAAAAAAAACAAAACATTTTATGTTTAAAATAGGAATATGAGCCTTTCATCCCTGCTAGAAAAACATCAGTGACTTCCATAGCCTAATTTGGTAGTCTCTGTTTACTCCCAGGGGTACATTGAGGTCCTAGAAAAAAATATTAGAACTATTTATATCCACACTTTTTTTAAATGCAATGTTTTATATATATTAAAGAAAAAGTATATATATGTGTATTTAAGTGTGTGTGTGTGTGTGTGTGTGTGTATGTATAAAAGCAGCCAGAGAACGTTTATTTACTGATTAAATCACTATAAAGCATAATAATAAAATGAATGCCTATTAACTTACTACTGACTTTCATCGTGGAACATTACAGAAGTGTCCTGCCTACCTTCATTTTCACCTCTCCCCTACTTCTGCTTCCACTGGCCCAACCCTGCTCAAGGTGGATTGTATTTCTTACCATTCTCTTACTTCTTAGTTTTGCCACATAAATATTTACTTAGAAATTTTATATATATATATGTGTATATATATAGATATAGATAGATAATACATATGCAAAATTTGCTAGAGATATTTTAGCTATACAGTGCATGTGCTCACCAGCGAGACAGAAAGAGAGACAGAAAGTCAGAAATTAGCCCACACCCTGAGGGGGATGGCCACACCACAATCCTTTCTCCTCCACTCTCCTCTTGAGATCTTGGGCACACACACATGCATGCCTGGTGTGAGTTTTAAGCCACCAGGTCTGAGACTTGAACTGAGGTCGACTACATGGAATCCAGCAATAAAACCATCATCCGCTGGTTCCAAGAAATTATATATTTAATTAATTCTTGAACTTCACAAAAAATGCTTTATATTTCATCTTTGTAACTAGCTCTTTAACCTCAGTTTTAAAGATTCTTTCTTATTGCTGCATTGAACTGTAGTTCATTCATTTTTATTGCAGAATAATAATTGCATTGTATGGATATATGAAAAGTTTTTTACCCACTTTTTTTTGATGGACATTTGGGTTATTTCCAAGTTTGGCTATTGTGGACAACACTAATGTGCATAATATCGTATACCTTTTTGGTGCACATGTATAACTTTTAAGAGTATACCTGGCAGTGGAAATGTTGTGTCATAGAAGAAGCAAATGTTGGGAACCAGCAGTTAGCGTAATGGCTATGTCGCTGGACTCCCACGTAGTCGTAGTCGACCGCAGTTCACGTCCCGGACCCAGTGGCTTAAAACTCACGCCGGGCGCGTGTGCATGCGTGCCCAAGATCCCAAGAGGAGAATGGAGGAAAAGGGATTGCAGCGTGACCATCCCCCCTGGGGGGTGATTTCTCGCTTTCTGTCTCTATGTCTCTCTCTGTCTGTCTGGCGAGCGCACGCGCCCTATAGCAAAAACCTCTCAAAAAAAAAAAAGTTAAAAAAAAAAAAGAAGAGGCAAATGTTGAAAGTATAATATATTTCTTTTTCTTTTTTTCTTTCTATTTAAATTTATTTATTTACATTTATTCCCTGTACATCATTACAGCATACAAAATGAGATTTTCCATCCAGAGTACACTGTATATTGGCTCAAACAAGCACATCAACATACATGTTATCGACAACAAATAATTTTCTATTTCTTGTTTCCTGTATGTTTTGCTCCTCCCCGCCATCCTTGATTTCGTATCTCTTACCCTCTGCCATCTCCCACTCTCCTCCCATGCTGTCTCTGGTATCTGTGTTTGCTTTCTATACTGTTTTTCTCCCACATTTTATTGAGTCACTAACCATCTTAAACTAAATATTTTCATAGCAAGCACAGCTGATATATACATTTCTATGAACATAAGTTCAACTTTAGGCATAAGCCTCAGTGAGTAGAATGAACATCCTATAAAGTAGCACCTAGCTGGGGCTATCTATCTTATTGCAGGCATCGAATAGGTATTTTTAATGCATTTTTTTTATTCCATGATAAACAGTTTTAGTTCTTTTTTTTTTCTGAAACTTTTCTTTTTTTTTAAACTTAATTTACATTCATTCCCTAAGCATCGTCCAGCATACAAAATGTGATTTCCAATCCAGAATACACTGCATAGTGGATTAATCAATAAAAGTGATACATCAGCACTCTACTTTAAAATGTATTAAAAATATGAGAGTGAATGTTATAATATTTTGTTTTTCTGAATAAGAACGTGCAATCAAAAATGTTTGGAAGACACTGATTAATAGAATAAACATCCTTTCGAGACCTAGCTCCAGTTTTCTTCTTTTATCTACGTTATTCCTAAGCAAGCTTCTTCTGTTCCTGTTGCTATGAGCTTCCATAGAATAAATCACTATGATAATACTTATCAGGCTGAGTGGTGGTTGTTCATTTTATGTTAGACTCCTTGCATAGACTTGATAGTCTAGAGCAGAATTGCAGTATCATTCATTTTTGTATCTCTAGCACCCATACTAATGGTAACATGTAGTAAGCAGGAATTCAATGTTTATTGAATAAGTGAATGGATATAAAATAATAGCAATAGTATTTTCTTTGTGAGAGTGCAGAGTTTTCTTATTGTACTTCATTTATCTCCTCGGCAGCTGAAGGAAAACATGTAAATTTTAGTATTCATTTTTTATGGTAATATTTAATGTATGGGGTTCTATAGCCTGCATATAAAAGTATATACTTTAGAATTAATCAAGAAAACCCAAATTGTATTTACTTCCTACTGTTATGTTGGATGCACTAGTACCACATGAAAAATAATGGAAATTCTCTTCAGTCTCTAACTTATATTCTCTTCATTAGTAGTTTTAGGAGGAAAACATTTTTCGAGGCAGAAGGATAACTGAACTAAGAATCTGACAGATGAAGATTTATCTCAGCTCTGTCTTTAGCTAACCACATGATTTTGTACAAATTCATCAATTTCTTTCATAATCTATGCAATACCTAACACTTCCAGCTCTATTGCTATTTACTATTGCTTTTCAGGCATAAAGATAAGCCTGCAGATTGTGTCATTTAACAATTGGTATCTTCGTTTTAACGAAGTATCAAATAATGCTCAGTGAACTTATATACCGGACTCAAGATGCTATGGATACAAGTCACAGTTCAAAGTTCATCCTCCCCCTCAATCTGTTTCTTAATCATTGAACTCTTCTACTTTGCCCTGGCTTCCTTTCAGGAGTTTTGAAAAGATCAAATGAAGTATTCTATTGAAAACATTCTAAAACGTTCTAAATTACCCATTTAACATTTATTTAGTTAGCACATGACCTATTTTGTAGCAAGCCACCACAAAAAAAGAAAGAAAAAAGAAAAAAAGAAAAGAAAGAAAGAAAAAGAAAAAGGAAAAGGAAAATGAATTATATAGTCAGTTTTTCTTGAATATCTGTAAATGACAGAAACATTTTTTTTTCCCTAGGGAGGAAGGGTTGGGAAGATGCCACTGAACTCACATTGAAACAAAGATATAGGAATTTTCTAGGTAGAGACAATGTTGAAGGAAGTACAAAGAAGTGAGAACACAAGAGAAAAGACAGCAGAGAGAAAACACATCCGTGAGAAATGGAAGTCAGCTATTATGGCAAAAGGATAGGGCATGGAGCAGCATATAACGTAGGAGATAAAGCCAGAGAGAAGGATAATTTGGAGTCAGATTAGAAAGGATTTTGGAGTTTAGGTTCTTTTGTGTTTTTTTTTTTTTTTTTTAATTGGGCAAATGAGTACCATAGAAGGATTTTAATTAGGCAAGTATACTAAGATCATGACAGTAAGATGATTAATAATGACAATTATTTTTATAATGATAATAAACAATACTTACTGAACACCTAATATGTGTCAATCACTACATTTGTGTATGACTGATTACCTCATCTTCTCATGAGGTAGATACTGTTTTTACTCCAGACGCTGGTCAGAACCATATTTTCACACTCATGACAGTGGTTACTCCAGAATGTTGCCTCAGAAGTCAGGAGGCAATCCTACCAGACTGAAAGGCTAAGGGATCAGCTGTGTTTTTGTTTGCTTTGTTTTGTTTTCTGAATTTGCATCTGTATAGCAAACACGTTTTTTCTTCTTACTGTATTTGGGACGATTTGAGGGGATTCTTGTAGAAACAGGGAAGGAGGGTAAACCTTCCTTTAAAAGCTTTCTCAGGTTGCCACTAGTGTGAAGTGATGCAGGAGAGATGGGGAGAATTTACAGGGCACTGTGACAGAGTGTACAGATACCTGCAGAAACTCAGCAAAGTGAGTGAAGCACACCAAAGTCTTCGGTGTTAGTAATGCGATTGGCCCAAACACACAGCAAGCTTTCAAGCATGAACAAGTTGACTTGGACATGGTTCTGAAAACACTGAAATCACGGCCTTGTGTGACTGCAGACATAGGATGCAGTTATTCATGTATTTGTCACTTAAACAGGTCAGTAGGTTTAACTCAGACGTACTATGGATACCTCAAAGCAAACTAAACCATACAGACAAAGGTAGCCCTTATTTCAGGCAAAAATCATGCATTACATGTGCAGTACAGGGATGCTGGGAAAGCATTTGTCTTGGATTTTCTAGACTTGCAGGTCTCTTTTCTCCATATATAGAAATCACACATGTTTTGGGGGCCTACATTTATTTATTTATTTATTTATTTTTAATTTTATTTAGAAAAAAGTTTTGCTATAGAGCACTTGTGCTCACCATAGAGACAGAGAGAAATTAACCCCTCAGGGGGGATGGCCATGCCATAATCCCTTCTCCTCCATTCTCCTCTTGGGTTCTTGGGCATTCGCACACATGCTCCTGGAGTGGCTTTTAAGGTTGGGTCTGGGACTCGAATAGCTGTCGACAATGTTGGAGTCCACCAACATAAACATTATGCCATCTGCTGGTTCCAGGGCCTACATTAAATACATATTCTTTTTTGGCTGGCATAGGAGTATTCATCAGAAACCTAGAAACTTCCCTCTAGTGGATTCTTTCTCTTCAAATATTTACTTGATTTAGAGAATCCAGATATTTGGACAATAATTTGGGTTTACGTACTAGGCAAATCATATTGGTTGAGCCTGTAAAAATACTGATTGGCAAGAAAACAGATGAAGCAAATAATTACTCAGATTTGGCAGCAAGAGAGTGGTGCTTTGGGATACACAATGTGCTAAATTTTTGTACAGACACAGACATGTCAGACTTCTTCCGTTGTGCATTCAGAGATGCACGTGTGTGTTTTTTGGGGGTACACACTCAAGTCTACTACTAGTTTGTAAGTTCCTTGAGGATGACAACTTTTTCTAGTTTTCTTATTGCTGATACTTAGGATAATATTTACAACTCAATAGATTCCTTTTCTTTTATTCAATTTTCAAAAATCAATGAATTAGACAATGTTGAAGGAAGTACAAAGAAGTGAGAACACAAGAGAAAAGACAGCAGAGAGAAAACACATCCGTGAGAAATGGAAGTCAGCTATTATGGCAAAAGGATAGGGCATGGAGCAGCATATAACGTAGGAGATAAAGCCAGAGAGAAGGATAATTTGGAGTCAGATTAGAAAGGATTTTGGAGTTTAGGTTCTTTTGTGTTTTTTTTTTTTTAATTGGGCAAATGAGTACCATAGAAGGATTTTAATTAGGCAAGTATACTAAGATCATGACAGTAAGATGATTAATAATGACAATTATTTTTATAATGATAATAAACAATACTTACTGAACACCTAATATGTGTCAATCACTACATTTGTGTATGACTGATTACCTCATCTTCTCATGAGGTAGATACTGTTTTTACTCCAGACGCTGGTCAGAACCATATTTTCACACTCATGACAGTGGTTACTCCAGAATGTTGCCTCAGAAGTCAGGAGGCAATCCTACCAGACTGAAAGGCTAAGGGATCAGCTGTGTTTTTGTTTGCTTTGTTTTGTTTTCTGAATTTGCATCTGTATAGCAAACACGTTTTTTCTTCTTACTGTATTTGGGACGATTTGAGGGGATTCTTGTAGAAACAGGGAAGGAGGGTAAACCTTCCTTTAAAAGCTTTCTCAGGTTGCCACTAGTGTGAAGTGATGCAGGAGAGATGGGGAGAATTTACAGGGCACTGTGACAGAGTGTACAGATACCTGCAGAAACTCAGCAAAGTGAGTGAAGCACACCAAAGTCTTCGGTGTTAGTAATGCGATTGGCCCAAACACACAGCAAGCTTTCAAGCATGAACAAGTTGACTTGGACATGGTTCTGAAAACACTGAAATCACGGCCTTGTGTGACTGCAGACATAGGATGCAGTTATTCATGTATTTGTCACTTAAACAGGTCAGTAGGTTTAACTCAGACGTACTATGGATACCTCAAAGCAAACTAAACCATACAGACAAAGGTAGCCCTTATTTCAGGCAAAAATCATGCATTACATGTGCAGTACAGGGATGCTGGGAAAGCATTTGTCTTGGATTTTCTAGACTTGCAGGTCTCTTTTCTCCATATATAGAAATCACACATGTTGGGGGGGCCTACATTTATTTATTTATTTATTTATTTTTAATTTTATTTAGAAAAAACTTTTGCTATAGAGCACTTGTGCTCACCATAGAGACAGAGAGAAATTAACCCCTCAGGGGGGATGGCCATGCCATAATCCCTTCTCCTCCATTCTCCTCTTGGGTTCTTGGGCATTCGCACACATGCTCCTGGAGTGGCTTTTAAGGTTGGGTCTGGGACTCGAATAGCCGTCGACAATGTTGGAGTCCACCAACATAAACATTATGCCATCTGCTGGTTCCAGGGCCTACATTAAATACATATTCTTTTTTGGCTGGCATAGGAGTATTCATCAGAAACCTAGAAACTTCCCTCTAGTGGATTCTTTCTCTTCAAATATTTACTTGATTTAGAGAATCCAGATATTTGGACAATAATTTGGGTTTACGTACTAGGCAAATCATATTGGTTGAGCCTGTAAAAATACTGATTGGCAAGAAAACAGATGAAGCAAATAATTACTCAGATTTGGCAGCAAGAGAGTGGTGCTTTGGGATACACAATGTGCTAAATTTTTGTACAGACACAGACATGTCAGACTTCTTCCGTTGTGCATTCAGAGATGCACGTGTGTGTTTTTTGGGGGTACACACTCAAGTCTACTACTAGTTTGTAAGTTCCTTGAGGATGACAACTTTTTCTAGTTTTCTTATTGCTGATACTTAGGATAATATTTACAACTCAATAGATTCCTTTTCTTTTATTCAATTTTCAAAAATCAATGAATTCACAGATGACTTTACTATCTATGTAGAAAATCCTAGAGAAATTTTAAAAATCTTACAGAAATAAGCAATGAATTTGGTGAGGTCATAAGATACAAGGTTATGATTTAAAAATCTATTATATTTCTGTATATTAGCAAAGAATAACTAAAACTAAAATTTTTAAAATGCATTGATAATAGCATCAAAAATATGAAATAGTGATAAATTTGTTTAAAACATTGTAAAACTGGTACATTGAAAACTGGGAAATGTTGCTGAGAAAAATTTAAAGTTGAGCTAAATTAATGGACACATATACTGTGTTCACATAATGGAAAATTTTATATGGTTAAGAAGGCAAGCCTTTACAATTTATCTATGATATGTTTATGATGAAAATCCCTTATAATTTTCTATATTTCCCAAAGAGGCATTTCGTATGAAATAGTAAGCTATTTACAAAACCTGTTAGAAAATTTGAAGAAAGTAGATAAAGAAACTGAAAAAAGCTAATTAGAGGATGCGTATTTAGAGATTCCAAAAATTACTATAAAACTAAAGTAATCAAGATAATATGGGGGCCTGCAGGTAGCATGGTGGTTAAGGGCACTGGACTCCCACATGACCAACCACAGTTTGAGCCCTAGAACTGGCAACTTGCTTTCTCATTCTCTCTCTCACTCTGTCCCTCTCTACTCAAATTAAAAAAAACATGAATAAATAAATAAATAAAGTTTTAAAAAGTTAATATAGAAACAATAGATCTATGTATCAATGGAATAGAATATAAATCCAAAGATAGTCTCACAAATATACTGTAAATCGATTTTCGATAAAGCTGCCACGGCAATTCAATCGTGAAAAAAAAAATCTTTTCAATGATGATGGACCAATTAAACAGCCATATGAAAAACAAAGCAAAATCCCTCCCGTTTTATCTCATACCATAGACAAAAATGAGCTCCAGACTTAAATATAAAACTGAAGACCCACAAAACTCTGGAAGAACACATAGAATAAGGTCTTTGTGAACTTGAATTTAGCAAAGATTAAAAAAAAGACACAAGAAGTATGTAGTACTCAAGTTTTAAAATCTATTCATTGGAACTCATCAAATTAAAAACTTTTACTTTTCACAGAAACAGATAAATGGAAAAGCATGCCACGGTGGGAGAAAAATGTGCAAATACACATCTAACAAAGGATTTGTGTCTATAATGTACCAAAAAAACCACAACTCAATAATGAAATTAACAA
This sequence comes from Tupaia belangeri chinensis, assembly GCF_000334495.1. Classification (NCBI taxonomy): domain Eukaryota; kingdom Metazoa; phylum Chordata; class Mammalia; order Scandentia; family Tupaiidae; genus Tupaia; species Tupaia belangeri. Next base: position 1,012,940 of record NW_006204388.1, read on the forward strand.
CATGTTTATCAGCAAAAGATAGGACTAAACACTTCACTTAAAGAATTATATGAATGGAACATGAGGACCTAAAAAGATGCACAACAGCCTTCAAGGAAATGGAAATTAACACACCCCCTAAAATAGCTAAAAAGTAAAAAGACTGATAATAACACATGTTGCTGAGAATGTGGAGAAACTAAATGCTCCTTTACTAGAGATAGAAATGTAAAATAGGATGGCAAGTTTGGAAAACCAGTTTGCCAGTTTCTTAAGTTAAATATACACCTGCCACATGACCAGTCATTCCACTTCTTTTTATTTACCCCCGAGAAATAAAAGCATGACTACACTCAAAAACTTCTACACCAATGTTCATAAGTAACTTCATTGGCTATAGCCAAAAACTGAAAACAACTCAGAAGTTCATAATAAACATATTGTGGAATATCTACATAATGAAATATTACTAAACAACAACAAAATAACAAACTATTGACCTAAGCAAAAGCATGGATGAATCTCAAAACATTTATAAATGAAACAGCCAGACATAAAATTATATACTGTATACCTTTTATATAAAAACCTAGAAAAAGGTCATCTATAATGACAGAAAGCAGATCAGTGGATGACTGGGATGGTGGTGGGCGTGAGAGTTGCAAGGAAACTTTGACAGGAAAAGCATATGCTCTATTTCCTGATTGTGGGGGTGGTTTCATGACTAGACTTGTGTGTCAAAAGTTATCAAATTGTATATTTAAATTGCATAGTTTATTATATGTTGATTCTACCTCAGTGAAGCTCTTTAAAGAATAGAAAACAAAAACAACCAAGATAAAATGGAGGGGTGCTTCACTCACATGTTTCAGATTAAATATAAGTAGCCCCAGGCTTACATGTTGGTTTGATGATTTTTGAGGACAGTCTCCTTCTACTGTTTCTAACTTGTTGCTCTGCGATTCCCTGCATGTACATTCATTTTGTGCTTTAAAATAACTGTCCCAGCTCCTACAATTATGTCCTCATGACAGCCCCTGGAAAAGAAAAAAGTGAAGTAGAAGACAAATTTTTCACACAAGCTGGAGATTGAATGCATCAGGTCTGCTAGCTTCTCATGGAACCAAATCGCAGGTATAAACATGGCATATGAAATGTCACTTGAATCAATCAATAAGTTATTGATTATGATACAGTTTTTACAAAGGTCATGGACCAGCAACATTTCCTATCTCATTTTTCTTTTGTAAAATGGGGTAGCGTTAGGTGTTAGACTAACACAGGAACAGTCTCTTGGCGCCTTTAATTAGAGTTCAAAACTGTGTGGATGTTGTAAAGATGTGAAAATTGCCTTTCCTGTTGTAATAGCTTGCAATGACATTATCTCAACAACAGTTACTGAAACTTTGAGTTCTTTGTTCTATGTCCAGGGTGCTTAGATCTCATTGAAACAGTACTTTTTGATGTCCCTAATAGATATTTTCCAGAAAACAATTCTTTCCTCTGATCATGATTATAAATATTTTGGATCATGAAAGTACTAAGAAATTTTATGACTCTGTTACAAAAGGTGGATCACTTTTTTCCCTGAATGTTCTTTAATAAAAGAAGAAAGCAATGTTCAGAAAGTAAAAACATAACTGTAAATAGTATTCACTTAAGGCCCATTTATTCATTGTGGAATCCAAAATAAATAAATTTTTGTTTTTCATTGAAGTTATATTACTATTTCCTCTTTGATTTTTTTCAGAGTTTCATGAAATCTAACCTCATGTAAGCTTTTGATAAAATTGGTGAAAACTCTATCTCCCTGGTTTTCCTCCTCTTTAAAATGTAATCAGTTTTTTCTTGCCTACATTGTTTTGGGTTTTTTCCTCTCCTTTCCCAGAACTCACACTTGACAAGTATTTTGAATTCAAAGTTTAATACTTGCCATTTTAAGTCAGAGAATATCAGGGTAAAGAGAAGAAAAATTTATCTGTTTAGTGTCACATGGATACAATTAGAGGGGAGAATATCAGGGTAAAGAGAAGAAAAATGTATCTGTTTAGTGTCACATGGATACAATTAGATTTCCAGAATTCAGGGAGAAACACTCTTTTAGGTTTACTTATTCCATTATTCTTTTAGGAGTAATTGGTCTTATGAATACATGTGCTCTAATTTTGGGCTTAGAAAAGGAGAATCATCTGAAACTACAGAGGGGGACATGGCATGAGTGAGTATGATGGTATAAAAGTTAAACAGTAGGTGTTAAGAAAAGAACACAGTGCATCACTGTAATAGATGTCTCTCTACGGTTTTACTAATGTGATATTTTAATCAGGGTAAGCACTTTGTATTTCAATCTAGAATAATATAGAAGAGTTCTTCAAAAAATTTAAGGAAAATGTATATCATGAAAAAACAGTACGTGGATTTCGAAAAACTTTTGCACCAAAATAAACTCATTTGATTTTATTTTTTCCACAGACTTTTTGAAGTTCCCATTTGACACCCATGGCATCTTCATCTTTGTGTGCATGGGTGTGCCATTTGTGGTAGCTTCTTAGAGTTTTTTTATTTTATTTTTTTTAAAGGCAATACTTGTTTGTTTATGTTTTATTACCCTGAGAGCATCCTCAGGAAAAAGTATGGTTGAAATTTTTCTTTAATATAAAATTAGGGCTAACAGCTTTTAAACCATTGAAGTTGCCTGGCCAGAGTTAATGGGCTAGGTTTTCAAAATACTAAAAGGGTGTGGTGTAAGTGGTCAGACCAGAGACCAAGGTATGTGTGTAGCAGAGGAGTTGACAGAGCCAACAACTGTGACACTAGACAGGCAATCATGTGGCCTTAGACACAATGTGAGTGTCATTTGGGGTATGACAGCAGAAAGGCGATTCTGAGTGTGAGATTCATTTTTGGATTAAACAGCAGATCTTCGTTTTTCTGATAAAGTGCTTTCCTTTCATTGTTTTCAATTCCTTATGAATCAGTAAGGTTGGGATTATGTTGAAATGGTTATTTATTAGTACTTATTAATACTGATAATAGATAACTATTACTGAGTACCTGCTAAATGCCAAGCAATATATTAGCTACATAAATTACCTCAACTGATCCCCAGATTAATTCTCTGAAGATGGTGCTATTAAAATCTGAGTTCTACAGATGAAGATATAGAATTCACAGGTGGTCAGTGATAAAGCAGGCACTTTAAATCAGTCCTTCCTGATTTTAACCACTATCCTTTGTCTCCTAACTTTGCAACAAGAAAAAATGAAGAAAGCTAATACCCTTTCTACAGAGCTTTCTTTAATCTGAAATACTTTTATTTTTCTTCCCTGTAATACCCTATGTAGCATACATAGCATTCAAAGATAGTTTATATATTAAAGATATTTAAATTTTAAAGAGACTACAACAAGAGGCTGGCAGGTGGCATAGTGGTTAAGGGAGCTGGATTCCCACATGGCGGACAGTAGTTTGAGTCCTGGACCTGGTAACTGGCTTTCTCACTTTCTCTCTCTCTCTCTCTCTCTCATTCACTCTGTCCCTCTCTGGTCAAA
>NW_006204388.1:1016480-1019664 GCF_000334495.1 Tupaia belangeri chinensis
TAAATAAATAAATAAATAAATAAATAAAGTTTAATGAAAAAAACTTTTTTTAAAAAAAGAATACAATGAAAACATTTTTCTCAAGTAGCTATTGATAAGCCTGAATATTTCATTTCACTTCTGATTTCATGTATCTACAGACTATTGTTATCCAAACTGAATAAGTTATTACTGATCTGAAGTTTACCTTGCTTTACACTTAAGTGGAAATTGTGCTGTTTGCACAAACAGCAGTTATCAATAGTTTAAAGATATTTAATATTGACCTACCAATAATGGAATCACCTTGGTAGCAAACCTCTATTTAAATCTTACATAAATCAAGCTTTATAAAAAGGCAACATAATTGAAAATTGGATTCTCTCTCTAAAGCCATAAGTATTCAAAGCTTGAAATAGTTAATTTAAAGTAAACAAACAAATAAACAAGAAAAATACCCCAAAAAAAAATCCTGCGGAAATACTTAAGAAAAGAAAAAACCCTAAATGAGCTTAATCATTACAAAAGTTAATTAGCTCAAAAGCTATAAAAACAAAGTCATCTTAATTCTACGAAGGGGGAGGGCCTTTGACTTCATGGCACAATTTCCTTAAAAACCTCACCTTTTTTCGTCAGATTTGCCAAGTGGTAAGTTGGTCTCATATCTTATCTTAATCTTTGATCCTAGCCTCATTTCCTGCCAACTTAACGTGACAAAAGCTGTACAGTTACCCAAAGTGTTACAAATTTTCACACTTCTAGACCTTCAATAAGTTTCTAGTCGGAGTGATCTCCCACATGTACTTCAGTGCTATGACCCTCTCTATGTGACTTTCTAAGACTCTTCCAGGCAGAATAAATTGCTTTTCCTTTGAATTGTTCCTTCCATGTCAATTCATATATCCTGTATTTTGATTATGTAATATTTAAATATAAATTTTTGGAAGGGCAATATACTTACATTGAATTAAACCAGTAAAAAATGGTTTATAACAAAGAAATGATAAATATTTGAAGTGATGAATAAGCAAATTAGCCTGGTTTAATTCATGCACATTATATTGAAATATCACACTGATACCAAAATCTGTACAGTTGGTAGTATTTCAATCCCTGGTTTGATTTATGCACATTATATTGAAATATCACACTGACACCAAAATCTGTACAGTTGGTAGTATTTCAATTAAAAAATATAAAAAAAGAAAAACAACATTGGAAAAATATAGTGAAATCAAACTAAATTCTATACTTTGGCTAATAGTAGCATACCAAGAATAATTTCAGAGTTATACAAGTTATTAGCATAAGTGGATACTAAATGTAGCCTATACCTATTATTTGTCTATTTTATTTATTTTTTCCATGGGTGAGAAAGACAGAGAAAAGAGACAGAGAGATAGCACCCCCAATAGGGTCTAACTGCTGTATTCCACCCCAGCTTCAGCCAGCCTTGGCTCATGAGCACACATGATCCTAGAATACTCAGTGACATCTCAGGACACAAACCCAAACTCTTCCCATGTGGGCCAGCCTTGCAGAACATCCCACTTTACCACTGTGCCACTGTCCAGGTCCCTTTTATGTAATATTTTTGCAATTATTCTTTAAGACTAAAATGATTTCAAAATACAAAATAATTATTTCCAAAAATGTTTTGTAATATAAAATATGTCTATTATGCCTAGTGCAGGCCTCTCTTAAGGCAATGAATATCACCAATGATGGCTAACACACACAGAAACATACATATACATAAAGATCTTTGTAAGGTTGGAAGCCTGTGTAACACAATATTCTGCACCTTGCTTTTTTCACTTAAAATATTCTATAGTTCTTTCAGTATAAAAAACCTTATTTTTTATAATCGCTTAAGTATTTTATTATACAGCGTCCCGTAATTTACCTAGCCATTCTTCTATCGATGGGCATTGAGATTCCACAGACTCTTGAAGTGGGTATACTGGTCAGAGAATGAGAGTAATATAGTCAGTTGGAAGCCTGAATGGCGTGATTCTAGGGGTACCCAAGAGAGGCTACCATCAGAGTGCCAACTGCATCTGCTACGTTGACCTGCACCGCTTGGACAGCCTACGTAGATGATGACCAGATGTGCTTCTTGAAGTTCTGCCCACAGTGGTGAGAATTTTCTCTCACCACTCTTTTCCACCCCTGAGAAGACCTATGCTGCATGAGCAGTCCACTTTCAGCTCAATTGGTATATGGAGTCCAACCATCTATAAAATTGACCTGGGTTTTTTGACCCTTGATAGCTGGTGTGGGAATCTTCTGGGAGGTACTAGGTGTGGCCTGAGGGAAAGATATTGGTTTAACAAGCTAGATAATATTGAGTCATCAGGAGTCAAGATGCATTTTTGCATAGAAAAACACTTCGTGACTTTCCCAATGACGAGGGGCCGGGCTACAAATTTATGTAACTTAGTTATGCCCTCAGCACTTTGCCAAACCTGAGGAATTACTTGGAGAACTTGACAAGAAAAAGTTCAGGATGAACAACTTGGTCACATGATCACTTGATGCCCTGTATCAGACTCAGTTTCTACTAGATTCAGTAGTATATTAAGAGCTGCTTTTTGTAGAGCAACTAATTCTTTGAACTGGCTTTCATACCAGCCCTTGAGTGGTAATTGAGCTTGTCACTGTTTTTCTTCTCAGTATACCAATGACATCAACAGACACCAGCCAATTCTACTGTCCTTGAAACTCCCATTATTCCCTTAGCTCTCACATTCTGAACATATTGTATAAAGCAAAGAATGCCCTTTCTCCTGTATCCCAACCCATTTAAGTAGGTGGTGGCATTTGGAAATCAGGCCAGCATGCACTGGAGCAGGTGGAGACAAAGGCAGGGTATCAACTGTTTCTGCTGCAATATCATTATATTATCCTTTGAAGGTATTTCATTTTATATTCTCATTGACAACATAAGTTATGTTATTAGATGCTTGATATTTGCTTATACGGTAAGTTTTTTCAAAAAATTATTTCTCCTATGAGAGTGAGAGACAGAGAGAAAAGTGCAAAGGCACCCCAACAGGGTCGTCAGGCAGTGATTCACCCCCAATCTCAGCCAGCCAGGATCACAGGCATAGGTGTACACAACCGGCTTGTGCAAGACGACCTCAGGACACAAACCCAAGTTCTTCCCATGTGGCCTCAGCATCATGGAGCACAGTGTTACTGC
>NW_006204388.1:1019695-1031980 GCF_000334495.1 Tupaia belangeri chinensis
GAACCATCACAGTTGGCCTAATCTGATAGGTTTTTAAAGAAATTACCACCATTTTTATAAATGACATATTTATATAATAATTCTGTGTATGTATTTGTAGTATTTTTTGTATGACTGTAAATTTTTCCTTTTATATAGTTGTAACTTTTCATCTTTTGTTTAATGGTTCTGTGTTTAATGACTTGTTTATAAAGCTCTCCCAACTAATACAATTATAAAAATAATTCTTGTGGTTTTTTTAATTTATTATTTTATTTTTATTATTTATTTATGTTCTTTTCTCCCTTGCTAGACTTGAACATCCTGGAAGCAAATTATTAAGACATAAAAAACATAACATTCCTCCCTTCCTCGCTTATCCACATAATGAGCAAATGACATGCACTTACTTTTGTTTTTAAGCAAATTTTATTTTTCACATATGTTTTCAAATGACAGAAAAACTGTGAAGATAGTGGAGGCAGTTCCCTAACCTCCACAACCAGTTCCCTCATCTTACATTAGTATGGTACATTTGTTACAATTAACACACCAGTATTGATTATTTATCATTAATTCCATAATTTTTGGCCAATCCCATGCCTAGTGATTAAGAGAGCTGAATCTTCTGGGGCCAATCAGTTTTAATCTTGGTCATGGTGACTTGAAAAACATGCAGGACATGTGTGTGGGGTGCCCCAAATTCCAACAGGGTGAAGAAATGGAGGAGAAGGGACTACAGTGTGATCATACCTCACTGGAAGGTTCTGTCATTCTCTCCCTTTCTCTCTTTCTCCCTGTCTCTCACTGGTGAGTACATAAGCCCTCTGGAAAATTAAATGAAGTCCATATTTTATTCAGATGTCTTTGGCATTTATGTAATGCCCTTTTTCTACTCTAAGTTCTCTTCAGGGTATCATATTGTATTTATACCTCATGTTTCTTTAAGCTTCTCTTGGTGACAGTTTTTTAAACTCCTTATTTTTAATAACTCTGACAGGTTTGAGAAGTGCTGGCCATATATTTTATAGATTGTCCCTTTATTGGGAATTGTCTGATTTTTTTTTTTATGACTAAAGTAGGGTTATGTCTTTCTGGGAAGAAGATCACAGAAGTGAAATGCCATTTTATTACATCATACCAAAAGCACATACTATTAATGTGAGTTATCACTGTTGATGTTAACCCTGATCAGCTGACTGAGGCAATGTTCAACTTCTCTTTTTTCTCCTCCATGCCTCATTCTTTGGTAGGAAGTTACTATTTAAGCCCAAATTTAAAGAATGAGGAGTTACGCTCCATATTTGAAGCTAGAGCATATACATAAACTGCAACTCTACTTGGAAGATATGTCTACTCTATTTGTTTATTCAATAATGTGTATATAAGAATTGTCTCTGCGATTATTATTTTATATTTGCATTATAATCATTTATTTACTTTGTTGCTCAAAATATTTTTCTGTTGGCCATTGAGAGCTCTTTAATTGGCTTCTCTGTCCCTTCAACACAGCCCCTGATTGTGTGTGTGTGTGTGTGTGTGTGTGTGCATGTGTTTACTTTCATTTTCTAACTTCCTTCTTTTATGCCACAACATGATGCTCTGAGTTTGCCTTGTATATTTCCTGCTTAAGCCTTAGAATCAGTGATTTCTCCAAGGATCCTTGGTTCCTTTTACTGGAAAACAAAGTGTTAGAAAGCAAAGTCTGGGTACTAGGTAGCTTGTTAGCTTGTTACTTCGAAAGTCAGACTTACTTTTTAGGTATATAGCCCAAATGCAATAGCTATTTAATAAACAAGTTTGTAACGTAAGCCACAATATAATTACTTACCCTGGATTATGATTTTAGTCTGACTAAATAACCTCTGGCTATCAATATTCCTTGAATGATTTTTACATTTTTCTTAGCTGCAATTACAAATTAGATTGTTACAATACATTCAATTATTCCAATTTTATACATAGTGTAAAACTACTTAGAGCTTTTAAAGTGTGTGTTGAAATTGATCATATTCAATGAGTCTTCAGCAAGCTCATAGAAAATGCATAATGTGAAAAGTCTGTGCAAGGACTTCATTTTTTTTTGCACCAAAATATATTCATACTTTTATTCTATTTTCCACATGCTTTTTGAAGCTACTTTGTATTTCTAAGAGAAAAGAAACATCTTTCAGAGATTCAGTTCTTCAAATTCTTTCAGACTAGAAAATAAAGGTAAACATTTCAGTTTAGACTCTGAAATGCCTTGCAGTGCAGAAATAATTATCCATAAGTAAAAATGAGAATGAAAGTCATTTCCCTCTTATACCAATGTTCGAACCTCTCGACCATTGGCGAGCAGAGTAACATTTGGTCATTACAGGGACCTAACATTCAATAACCATAAATGTCCTTGACTGTAAAAGTGATGTCTTGTGACTCTAATCTAATCCAGCTTGCTGGGCACAGGAAACATTTGACACTTTCCTAGGGCATTGGCTAATGAGGAAACACTTGGTTTCATAGTTGATGTGAATTATTATAACCCTCGGGAACCTATTAATTTTATAAGAAACCAGTTCTACATGGTAATCACATTCATTTCTGTCTGCATTCATAACACCACGGCCACATTCTTATATGACTTCACCTCAAAATGACGAAAATGAATTGAGGGCTAATCACTGGAAGTTCATATAATATGCTAAATGCAACTTCCTCTCTTTCCTTCCCTTTTCCACTTCCCATGATTTTATAGATATAGTAAAAAGGATGGAAAACAATCAAACTAATGCGAACTGACGACCCCACTTGTACATAATGTTTAATTCCATTTTTATAGCATGATGAGGCAGCTATTTTTGTTTCTATTTTAAAGTTGAAGAAACAGAGATTTGTAAAGGTTACATGATTTATCCCAAATCACACAATTTATAAAGTGTAACATATAAAGTTATTATATTTCATTTTTGTCCAGGTCAATTTGAACTTAAAGGTCACTTTTTCCCACTCCAGCAGGGATTCTCCAAACTGGCTGCAGGTATAAGAATAATTGGAGGTTGGGAACCAGCAGTTAGCGTAATGGCTATGTCGCTGGACTCCCACGTAGTCGACCGCGGTTCATGTCCCGGACCCGGTGGCTTAAAACTCACGCCGGGCGCATGTGCGTGCGTGCCCAAGATCCCGAGAGGAGAATGGAGGAGAAGGGATTGCGGTGTGACCATCCCCCCTGGGGGGTGATTTCTCGCTTTCTGTCTCTATGTCTCTCTCTGTCTGTCTGGCGAGCGCACGTGCACTACAGTGAAAATCTCTCCAAAAAAAAAAGAATAATTGGAGGTGATTTTTGAAAATAATGATGCTGAGCTCAGCCATAGTAGCATGTGTTGGTTGTTGCTGATCAGGCTGAGGTCAGATGGGAGGCCAGGGTCCAATTCCTGGTCTACTCCCAAAAGCTGAGTGTGGTGCTGCATGCCTGTGGTCCCAGCTGCTTGAGAGGCTGAGGCAGGAAGATTACAACATAGCAAGATTCTGTCTGAAAACACCCGCCACGCACACCCCTCAAAGAAACACTGGTGGAAACCAACACATTGAATAATTTCTGTTCTGCGTGACCTACTTCCATATAATAGCAATGCTGATGACATGTTTTCTGACAGCTCCCCAGTTCTACTTTGGGAACTTGGGGTCTGTGGGCACTTGAATAACAAGACATAAAGCTATCACATTCCAAAAGCTGTCTGCTTCTAAAATCAAGTCACTACTGTCCCAAGTTTTAGCTCTAATCTCAATTAATTTAAACTTCTAACATTAGGGTAAGATCTCTGGGCACCGTCCAGGAGACAAAAGGGCCTCTTTTCTCAGTTTTGCTTGTACATTTTTTTCTTAGGTGTCAGTCTTATCACATATGGTACTGTTTCTCTCCACAGGAATCTATTGCTAAACTATAATTCCTGGTGTATGACTTCACAGTATGTTTAAGCTATTCCTACAGTTTCCTCCTACTGGTCAAACATATGTACTTGCAACAAATAGTCAAGTATCAAAACAATCAAGTCCAGACTCTCACTGCTTTACCATTTGGTTTTGGGGAGGTTTGTAAGATAAAGTGGTTCGTGCATACCACCACCTCCCAGGGCAAGTTCAACATTCCTCATGCAGTGTGCCAAGCTCTTGTCCACAGTGGTGCCCACAGAGGGCTGTGCTTCGCTCTCTCCCTCCTCCTTGGCTGCTTCAAAATAAAATACACAACTGAATCACAGTTAACATGTTAATGTATGTGTGAGGCTGAATAGTATTTCCAGACACATTTAGTGTCTCTCTTTGAACAGGAAACAATAGGATCTTTTTTCTTCTTCGAATGAACTGAGTTTTAACTCTTGCATAAAAGCTACCTTACATCATTTAGTTAGAAAAAAAAAACCACTAAATTTGAATAAAGATATTACAAGATAAATTACAGCCCAGTTAAAAAATTTCTGTGGGGGAGGGACACCACAATTCTGCTCAATTAAGAAAAACATTTTTACACTCTAGAGTTTATTTATTTTCAACACCCGTCATACTATAAATTCATAGGAAATAGGTTCCAGAAGCTCAAGCTTCTTTCCATTGGTTCTCACAAAGTGTGCTTCTCTGGGTGGAGCAGCTGGTCCATCAGTTGAACCCAGATATCTTTCTCATTGGCTTCCTTCTTTTTCTGGTCATTTTCCTTCATACATTTTAGGAGGCCATCTCTGCCCTTAGAATGCTTAATATGCTCAATACGCATATTAATTATCTTGGCAAGAACCTTGCCCTTGTTTGTTTACAACAATGCCAACAGCATGATGAGTAACATTGTAGACTTTTCCACTTTTGCCATGGTAACATTTATGGGACATATCTTTTTGAACAGTACCATTCCCTTGATGTCTACAAAACACCTTCCTTGTAGATTCATATGTATGTCGCCAAAGGAACCACTCCATGTTTTCCAAAAGGCCTAGAGAACATATATTGTGTTTCTCTTCTCTTCTCCATTAATTTCATGAATTACTGGAAGATGGAGGTTCTGGCCAAAAGGCAACAATAGGATCTTAAAAGCAATGCTTAATGCATTGTGTTCACAGTCCTTTTTCTTCCTTCAATTCATCATTTGTATACAATTAGTGTATAAAATTCCCAACCAAGAGGATATAAAAGCATGTTTAAGCAGTCTTTAGGGATTTGATTTACATTTTCCATTACTCACAGCCATAGGCACTTAGTTATTGGCTCCTGCAGTGAAAGAGGTGGACACTCAGAATGAAAATGCAAAGCAGCCATTCTTCAAGTTCGAACCACGTAGTATACACAGCAAGGAACACCCCTCCTAATAGACGGCAACAGCCTGCCTGTGGACAAAGAAGGAAAAAACATCCTTTACAGGAACTGGAAATAAGGCAGTCACCCAGAAAAGAAGTAAAAGCAGAGGTCTACAAGACAAGTAGTAAACATTAATTTGAAAAGGCTCAGTAGCTAAAGAAACATGCAAAAAAATAAGGGAGAAAATTGGTAGCTTTAGGTTATTTTTGCAATCCAAGGCTATACTTTCCATTGGAGAGGCAAATTATATGTGTGTGTGTGTGTGTGTGTGTGTGTTTTATATATATATATATATAAAACACATATATTTAGAGAGATTTTTGCTGTACGGTGCATATGCTCACCGGAGAGACAGAGACAGAGAGACAGAAAGCAAGAAAGTACTCCCCAGGCGGGGATGGCCACACCACAATCCTTCTTCATTCTCCTCTCAGGATTTTGGGCACACACGTGCACACAACCAGCATGAGTTTTAAGTCACTGGGTCCAGGACTCTAACTGCAATCGACTACGTGGGAGTCCAGTGATATAACCATTATGCCATTTGAGGGGCAAATATTTTAACAAGCTATGTTGTGACACAAATGCTAATACAAAGTTAGCAATAATCTTAGTACATTTTGCATTGCTAACAAAAATATCTGAGTCTGGGTGAATTTGAGAGAATAGAAGTTAATTTTGACTCACAGTTCTGGTGACTAGGAAGTTACAAAATGTTAGAAGGCAGGAATTTTAGCAGAGAATAGAATGGTCTGTATCTATGTGGCTTTCTCTCTCATGTTCTCTCTTCACATACATATCAGAATTCAATCATGGAGGCCCTATTCTAGTGACATCATCATATCCAAAGGCCCTACCCTGGGATACCATGAAAAATTAAGTTTTTTGTTTAATAATTCAATCAAGTACTAACTAGTAGATCTTTGGGGAATATCCGAATTCCAAAACATAAACCTTGAGAGGCAAACTATTATCCCAGCTGTAACAGTAGTAACATAAGCATTGCAGAGAAGGTCTAGAATAGCCAGGCCTGGGACCAGCAGTTAGCCTAATGGCTATGTCACTGGACTCCTATGTAGTTGACCACAGTTCGAGTCCCAGACCTAGTGGCTTAAAACTCACACCGGGCGCGTGTGCATGTGTGCCCAACATCCCGAGAGGAGAATGGAGGAGAAGGGATTGCGGCGTGGCCATCCCCCCCCCCCGAGGGGTGATTTCTCACTGTCCCTCATTCTGTCTCCAGTGAGCGCATGAACTCTATGACAAAAGTCTAAAAAAATGATTAAGGGGAATTAATACGAATAAAGTCTTGGGAACAGTGCCTAATGCACAGGAAGCTCTACATAAATGTTAGTAATTAGTAATATCTGAGACTGGTATTTAAACAAAAATGCCACTTTGTTCATTTACAATAAAGAATAGCCAGGCCTCAGAGGAGCAGGAATTAACCAATAGACAGGAACTATAGGAGTGTATTAGGAGAGGGAGTGATATCTGTCAAGATGAGGAAGGGTGGAGTTTTATCTCTCATCTTGGCCTGAAGTTCTGTTTATGGCTATATGTCAAGTGAAAGGGAAAAATAGAAAGACCAAGAGGGGCATCACTGTGGGTTGTCCAAGTTCACACTCAAGAGTGTTAGCCTAGGTCATCTAGTGGAGATGCAGAAAGAGTCTGCTTTGGTAAGACCAGTGTTTCTCACATGGGTAAGCTAAGCAACAAGCTTCAGATGGGCACTTGTCAGAGCCAACAAAGGACTAGCAAGCTTGGGAGATATTAAGTACACACCAACAGGGTGAGAAGTATCTATACACAGCACCTCACATAGAGGTTCAAATAGAATAAGTGACATAATAAGGCTATGCAATCCCTTAACAGCAGAATGAGGACTAGAAACTAGGAAATGTAGCATTTTTATGGGCAAAGCTGATGATCTTTCAGAAAGATAAAAATTAAACACAGAAACACATTGACATCAATACCAACAAACATCTCAATAAATGAAAAACTAACAAACAGATATTGCATAGTTTAAGATCTCAGGACCGAAGGGTTGATTGAATAAAGGTGGGAACCAGGAAGTCCAGAAGTCTTCCTGGTATGGGTTAGCTTTTAACCAGGTATTTGCGAGGTGAGGACATTGGTTGGAGGCAAAGAGGCTGGGAAGTAGGAGCTCCTAAATGGGGGCATGTCATGTGATGCCATGGTATACACCAGTTTGGTGGGTCAGATAGGCAGGCAGCTGATTTGGCGAAGAGAGCAGAGATGTGAGAGTCATGAAGAACTAAGGACAAGCTGCTGCATTTATCAGTTATGAGATCACGAACAAATTCAAGCCCAAGTGTTCTCATCTATAAAATGAGGGTAGCGGCTCTTGACACATAGTGGTTATAACAATTATAACATTGTTTTGTGACAATATAATATATGGCAGGAATTGGTCCCCTTGTTCTTTTACTATTTACTGGATAAATACATGAATTAATAAATGAGTTAGATATCCTTCTTGCTAAAGAACTCTTCAAAGTCACCTGAGTGATGGAAATGTGACACTCACTAATGCGATCAAGCATGATCTGATAAAACATAGCTCACCGTTCCATAGCTCCTCTTATGTAGCTTTCCAGGGAGGAGAAAGGAAAGGAGAATGATGTCCCAAGGTTGTTGAGTGTGTGTTGCAGGAGGGCAATTTGATAAATCAAACAGGGGGAAAAAAAAGAAGTATTCCACAGACTTCAAGCACCTATCTCTAAGCGTCTGGGAAACACCACCTTGCATCTGACCCATGGGTAGAGGAACAGCCGATCCTTATATTCCAGACCCATGGGTAGGGGGCCATCTGATCCTTATATTCCATACAGGAGTGCCCGGAGTTATTCTCCTACTCAAACTACAGGGAACTCAATCCAGCGCCCACGCATAGGTTCCAGCCTTACAGTGAGATAATTTCCCAGGTGTGACTCTGAAACACCTGCACATTGCACCTGTCTATTTTGGGTCATCTGGAGGAGAATCTAGAAGGCCTCAGTTCTGGAGGGACCCTAGTAACTAATCAAAAAACTTGGAAAACAGGTCCCACAGTGTAAAAATATCATAAAATCTTAAGGTTGGATGGGATCTTCAGGGATCTTACCCATTTTAAATTCTCAGACTTTGGGATGTCAGAAAGTAAGCTACCAAAAAATAAAAACAAAAATAGAGAGTTGACATAGGGTTGCTGTATTAGCTTACTAGAGCTATTGTAACAGATTTTCACAAACTGGGAAGCTTAAACAACAGAGATTTACTATCTCACAGGAGGTGGAAAGTCTGAGATCAATTGTCAGCAGGGTTAGCTCTTTCTGAAGGCTGAGAGAGAGAACCTCTTCCAGGCCTCTACCTCAGCTTTGGGTGGTTTTCTAGTGTTCTTGGGCACTGCCTTGTGTTCCTCACATGGCATTCTCTCTGCATCTCTACATTATCTTCTTTTTTGTACACGTCTCTCTCTGCATGTTCAAATTTACCTTTCTTTTTAAGAACACACACTTGGATTAGGGTCCACTAAAATGGCCTCATCTTAACTCAATAATCTACAAACATTTTTTTCAAATAAAGTTGGAATCGCAGGTGCAGGGGATTAGGACTTCAACATTTTTTTTCCCAAAGGTTAACATGATTATTATATAGCAGAGTAAAGCAAGCTTATTGCTATTACATCACAATACCTTTTTGTTAAAGAACATTACAAGGACCATATTAAGTTAAATTTATTTAAATATTAAATTTTAATATGCATTGCTAGTTTCTCTTTCTCTAAAGAAATAAATTTAAAACAAAAAGTTGAGAGCCCAGGAGGGGGCGTGGTGGTTAAGGTGCTAGACTTCCACATGGCTGACTGAGGTTTGAGTCATGGACCTGTAGGTTTGCTTCTTCGTTTTCTTTCCCTCTCTGTCTCTCCCTGGTGAGCACACATACCCTATAGTAAATTTGAAAAGGTAACATTTTTATTTATTTCTTCAGAGAAAGAGAGACAATCACCTCCTGCAGGGTTCCCATGTGGTGATCTGCCCTGAGCCCATGAGCATATGCATGCCCATCTCCCCCTGTGGGTCCAGCTGTGTTACAGTTGAGCTACA
Source organism: Tupaia belangeri chinensis (assembly GCF_000334495.1). NCBI lineage: Eukaryota > Metazoa > Chordata > Mammalia > Scandentia > Tupaiidae > Tupaia > Tupaia belangeri. The sequence continues at coordinate 1,029,109 of NW_006204388.1, forward strand.
TTCTGGCCCAGACTTCAGCATTTGTGGGATGGACACAATTCAACTCGTAACAGTAGCCAATTTATAATTTTGTTGAATAAGGAAAAAGAAATAAATAAAAGCCCCACATCTACTATCTTCATTATTTCAAGAAGATAGTTGAACTCTGAGCATTTGAAGACTGCTGTCATTTCACTGCAAAGGGCAGTCTTGCCCAAGGAGAGCAGCTGAAGCCTTACCCTGAACGGCATGCACACATGCTCGGTCTTGCTCTAACTTCCTCTTCTTACTCCAGGTTGTCAGGGACAGTCTCACAAATCAGCAGGCACCTGGGAAAAGGCTTTCTTTGGTTCCTTTGGTCTAATTCAACTGTGTGTCCACTGCTGAAAGCTTTTCAGTGACCCCTTTAGCCTGAGCTCTGAAACTGTACTTCTGGTATGTAGTCACAGAAACAAAACAAGAAGTTACACTACCAACCTGACAGAATTATGTTAGACCTGGTTCCTTTCCTGTTCCTTGTGTTTTCTTCTGTAAGTACACTATGGGCTGTTTCTGTGAAACAGAAATGTATTTTTGTGAAATCTCACTGCAGGAACTGAGCCAAACGTTCTAAAATATCTTTGCATCATCTGGAATCCAAATCACAGGTCTGTCTCTGCCTGCCTGGTTTACGAAGTGATTCCTATTTAATCAGTTCTTACACTGTATTTTGCAGGAATGATTTTGTGGTGGGACAGAATGAGGAATAGCTATTACTCGAAGGCAATGTTTGATCATTAGCAACCATTCGAATTCCAGGGCCGCTCTTCTTATTTGCAATCACAGACAAGTTTTGTCGAGTCTGTAGAATACTAACCACAGTAACTTTGGATTGCCTGAGTTGCTATTTATGAACAGCAGCTGACATGACCTTGTGAAAGTCCAGGGAGCCTGGTGTACCGGACACAGGTGGTAGACTACTGACTGTCAAATAGTTTTGAGAAAACAAGAAAGCATGAATAAAATGTTATCATTTGTTCATCTCTTCTATTTGTCAATTTTGCACATTTCTGTCCTTTTATCACATCCGCTGCTGTGGAAGTACTCAGCATCCAGATAACAGGAGATGACCTGTAGACTGTAGGAGAACGGATTCGATTTTGGTGTTAGATATAAGGGATGTGACCCCATAGGCTCCGCCACTTTACAGCTATGTGATTTAAACCATCATTGTTAAACTCCTTGAGGCTTAGTTTCATTATCCATAAAATGGAATCAATAGCATCTTTCCGATAATGTTATTGTAAGAATTACATATTTCTGCAGGGGAAAAAGGTAAGATGGGAGGCAGGACTTTTAAGAAGCAAACAGTGGCCTAAATATACTTTTGCCTAATAGCGAGGTTTACTAGAAATGTACTAAAATTGACATTCATAATTGTCATTCAGAATGTTCTTATTTTCTTCTGTGAGTGTGTTATTGCATAATACTTTTTTAAGAAATGAGTTTTCCTTCAGGAAGAGTAAAAAATAAACAAATATCCTTCAGTTCAGTCAAGCAGAGAGTCCAAAATGTGTCAAGCTAGTCAATGCCATATAGGAAACTAGAGTTGAACAGAGTTTTCTGGCAGATTTGCAAACTCAAGATGCCATTTTGATAGTTAAGAGACTTAAACCAATGATTTGTCACAAAGCTATATAAAAAATAAAATTGATCAAGTCCTTCTAAAGATTATTTTCCATTCTAACCAAAAGTGAGATGTGCTTCATGGCAGTACAATTTCATTCCTGAAGAAGACAAAAAGTGCATAAATATTGTCATTGCATATAGATTTTTTTTTTATTTTGAGAAGAAAATGATTGGATTTAAGAATATATTAAAAGGGATGTGAAAGATGTAGAAGATACCATCAAAATATCAGGAAAGCTACCAACAAATAAACTTTCTTGCTTTTATTCCTAGCAACAAATCTACTTTGACTAGAACATTTGGAGAATTTTATGTTGGCAGTAGTTTTCAAAGGAATTTTTTCCTGACTTATTTTAACGTTTCATATAATAAAAGCCTATTCATTCACGGAAGAGTCCTGACTATTCAGAGAAGAGTTCTTAGTCAAGTAAAAGGTATTTCACATTTCTGCATGAACACTGACATCTGAGCTTAGGAAGCTGGGTTCTAATGAAAATAATGGTTTCTCCCTGCAGTTTTGTTACCTCACTGAAGCAGAGGTTGAGGAAGGTTCTGGTGATGTAGCCTCCTCAGGAATCAGAAGGAAACACGCATGTGTAGCAGAGCCACTGGGACCCTGCATTATAATTCCCAGCATGTTGGCCCTGTCTTGATATCTTTCTTCACGTCATTGTCTCATGGCTGAAACAAGAGGAGGTATGCTATGAGAGAAGGCAGCAGCTGTCCCAGAATTAAATCCAGGTAGTGCCACTTACTTAACTACACAATTTTTTTTTCTCCTAATTGCCAGAGGGTATGTGCACTACAAAGAGACAGGGAGACAGAGATAGACATAAAGAGAGAGAAAGTACCACCTAATGGGACATTGTTACATGGCAATCCCTACTCCCCCATCTCTCCATCTCACTGGATGTATTTTTCAAGCCACTAGGGTGGGATTCAAACTTGTAGGACCCAACTCCCCTAACCACTAATTACCCCTAGGCTATGGGACAGCCCAAGCTCCATGACTGTAGACAAGTGTCTCTGAGCCTCAGCTACCTTGTCTGTACCACAGGGTTACCAGTCTCCATCCTACATAATTATGAAAATTAAGTTTGATAATATAAGGTAGCTCGTCCATAATGCTTCAACCATCCATTCTTACCCTCAAACCATACAAACCATACAGTCACAATCACAGTGTACTATGTGAGGAGAATGATGATCTGGGGTCATTTCATAT
>NW_006204388.1:1032229-1045392 GCF_000334495.1 Tupaia belangeri chinensis
ATATATATATATGTATACACACACACACACACACCAGACATTGTTTCTGCTTTCCAGAAGCCAATTGCCTAATCATGGAAAGCACATAGATAAAATATTATTTAATACGTATTTCAAGATCTACTGCACACATAGTATTACTTTACCTGCCTCAAAGATAGAGTCACTAAAAACTGTTTCTGCTCTTAGGAAGGTTACAATGTGTGGAGGAAGGGGCAGGATGTATGGTATTTATCCGTGGAGGGCTGGTATACGGGGTATATACATAGAAACACTGTCCGCACATTTTCACTCCTGACTGTTGTTCTCTCTATTCCTCTCACTTGACACTGGTCACAGCCAGTGCCAGAGGTTAAACAAATGTCAGCAGGTGGCAGCTGCCACTCACTGCACCCGCGTTCTGTGCCAGGCATGGTGCTGGGCATTTTGAACACTATCATGTTTGAACTCAGAGCAAATCAGTGAGGTAAGGTTGTTATCAGCATTCTGTGGAAGCGGAAACTCAGGCTCAGTGAGATTAACAACATCTAATCAGTGAGAGAATTGGGATTAAAAATGCAAATATGTCTCCAAAGCCTTCCCACCACACTAAAACTACTGATTTTACAACCTCACCTCTGTATTTCACACTACATAGCACCAAGGAGTGCCCTGTAATATTTACTCATAGATGACTTTATAAGAATACGCGCCAACCACTGGTGAGGTGGTTGAGGCAGCTGAATCCCACGTGGCTGACTGGGCCATTTGCATCCCAAATCTAGTGGCTTAAAAAATATGCTGATTAATGTCTCTGTATTGACTGACATGCATGGCATTCCCTTTTGAAAAAGCAATGTAATGCACTGTAAATTTATATGTAATCCAATGTAATATAAAGATGATTATGATGATAATAAAAATAAAAAAAAATTTAAAAATGAGGAAGAAGTTTAAAATAAAATATGCTGTGTGCATCTGTGTATGTGTCTAAAATCCTGAAAGGAGAAATGGAGAAGGAGGGGGAGATTGTGGCATTATCATCCCTCTTGGGAGAATGATTTCTCACTTTCTCTCTCTTTACCTCCCTAGCAAGCACATGTGCCTTCCAGCAAAAATTTTAGAAATAAATAAATGACGGACTTTTCAGCATTGATGCAGACTGTTATGGGTTTGCCTTCTCAGTCAAGTGAGTTTTCACAGCAAAGACTGCATTTCTCTGTGACATTCTCTAAGTAAGGTGTTGAATGTCTTTTTCTCAGATTCAAGGTTTCTGTTTCTTTTACATGGGTCTCCATATTATATAAACTTGCTAAGCATTTTTAGAGAGTTTTGAAATCTCCTTTGATAATCTTACATTGGCATAATTTTGTTATGTTTCGTTCCTTAGGCTATGAATAAGGTTGCAAGAAAGTCTACGCTATTTTTATGATTGTTGTTGTTCGAGAAAAAGAATGTGGTGCAAGTCCGCAGGCTCTAAAATAAGCAAACTGTATCGAGAATACAGTTCCGCCCTAGAGGGCATCTTATCAAAAACCAAGAGAGGATACGTTATGGCCTTGACTCTGTTTCCATTCCCTTGGGCAGATGTAGGCATCATTTGATACCTCATATTTTTGCTTACTTGTTTTGTCCTTAAGATTAACTTTTATCAGTTAGAGTGAGTGAGACAGAGAGAACCTCTACAAAAAGTGGCCAGAGTGAGGAAGTGAGGGGTCCTAGCCATGTTAAACCATTAACTTACATGTAAATGTTTCTGGCTGCATTACGGATATCTTATATCTGTAGGTCTGAAGATGACAGCTCTAGTTTGTGGAGTATGTTCATATCGAATGGTTCTTTAGAAAAGACATTTCAAGGGACCAGTAGTTGGCGTTATGGCTATGTCACTGGACTCCCATGTAGTGGACTGTGGTTCGAGTTCCGGACCTGGTGAGTTAAACTCATGCCGGGTGCATGTGCGTGTGTGCTCAAGATGTGCTCACAGCACATGGATGTCAGGCAGAAGAGAGGGAAAACGAATCTCTAAGGAAGAGGGGTCTTCAAATTGCACAGCCTATGACTAAACAACAGCGCCCATATAGTCAATGACTCACACTAGCTTCCTATCAAGAAAAATAAAAAATAAAAATCCCAGACATATGAATCAAGGCCTATTTTCTTACTATAGATGGATCTCTTTTTTAGTATCTCAGATGAATTTCAAGCCTGGAATTGGGGGTGGGAGATGGGGGCAGGGTCAAAGAGAATATAATTGCTGTTCTGGAGGATCAGTCAGTCGAGAGAACGAATGCACAGCCTCGGGAGTCCAGTTGATGATAGCATGTATACACTGGCCATTCCTCAAGAGAGTAGCATTGGGATACTCTTATCACATACACCCTCACACAAAAGTAACTATGTAAAATGACGGACAGGCTAATTTGCTTAAAAGGAGTCATCATTTCACTATATAAAAATGTATGTCAGAACATAATGTTGTAGTGCTGGCTCTTGGCAGTGAGGCGAGGCACCACTCAAGGAGGTGGGAGTTCAGTTCCCAGGCCCACCTGTACACACCTGTGATTCTGGCTGGCGGGCAAGGCTTGGGTGGAGGGGAGAAAGATTGGGGCATGAGACCCTGTTGAGGGTGCTTTTCTTTCTCATAAAAGAAATACACATTTTTTAAAACCACATTATACCCCTTAAATATACACAATTTTTTTAAAATGGCTGGGAGACTGAAAAGTAGAATCAACATAGATGCATTTTAGTGTTCCTGAATTTCCCTAAGCCTCTCTCTAGTTCTCTCTAATTGCCAGTTACTTGTCCTTTTTATTTTATTCTCTTAAATTTTATTCATTGCCATGACTTTTTAGTTTATTATTACTATTTTTTAAATTGACCAGAAAGAGAGGGAAAGTGAGAAAAGAAGCTGTGGGGTTCAAGGTGCGAACTGTGGCCAGCCATGTGGGAGTCCAGCCACCTTAACCACCATGCCACCTGCCAGCCTCAATTATTTGTCCTTTTAAAGATGGTTGTTCAGAGGTTTTAGATCTACCCAGTGTCATGAAAGGCCATCTCCTTGGTGCCCCTTCATAACTGTAAGCCATCTCTTGGTATACCACCAAGCCTTCTACTTTTTCTGCTGATGGGCTTATAAGGGCTGCTTTCTGTCTCCAGGAAACTGAGTGAGAAGAAAGGCCAGGGGAATGCTATCTCGCGTACATGGTACCGTGCTACTGATTTTCAAACCGTTGACGTCCACAGCTTTGCACGCTTTGATTAACACCAAAGTGAAAGATAAGAGTGGTGTCATTGCTCCATTGCTTTCTAGTCTGGTTTAAACCCATGTGAAGCTGCCTTTTCCCACCCTTACTCAGTTACTCAGAAAGTTCTAAATAAAATCTGATATTCAAACATAATAAAAAAAAGAAAATATTTCACTGGTTCCTGCTCTTGTTTACATACTGATCTATAGTTTGTGTTCAAATAAGAGTTTGGGAATATTACGAAACAACATACCCCCCAGCTAGAAAATGATAGGTAGTATAAATTAGCTTACAACAGATTTTAGACATCTGATTTATATCTATAATGCACTATGAAAAAGATACCAAGCATTTGGAAATTTAGATAGAGATTTTCTTAAGGACCTTATCGGAATGTAAGTATAGTAAAGAATCACAGAGAAAAACTGCCATATTAAAAATGAGAATTCAGAACCAGCAATTGGCATAATGGCTATGTCGCTGGACTCCCATGTAGTTGACAACAGTTCAAGTCCCAGATCGGTGGCTTAAACTCACACTGGGTGCATGTGTGTGCGTGCCCAAGATCCTGAGAGGAGAATGGAGGAGAAGGGATTGCTGAGTGGCCATCCCCCCCCGGGGGGGGTGGTGATTTCTCACTTTCTGTCTCTCTGTTGCTCTCTGTCTTTCTGGCAAGCACATTTTTCCTATAGCAAAAACCTCTCCAAAACAAAAACAAAACAAAACATGCTGGGCATGTGTGGGTGTGTACCTAAGATCCTGAGAGGAAAGTGGAGGAAAAGGGATTGCAGCATCCCCTCCCTCCCTAGGTGGTGATTTCTCGCTTTCTGTCTCTCCAGCGAGTACATGCACCTCATAGCAAAAAAGAAAAAAAAAAAATAGACAAACATACATGCATTAGTTGAGGGATGGGGTTTTAAAAGCTCATGGAAAATGTATATTATGAAAAAAAATTATGCTTACATTTAATTCTTTTTTGTACCAAAATAAAGTTGTACTTTAATTTCATTTTCCGTGAACTTGTACATTTGGGTTAAATTAAAAAAGAAAAAAGAGCTATAATAATTATGACCAGCTACATGTGGAATGAGATCAAAGCAGACTAGAACCTGAAGCTAAAGCTCTTCAAAGTCTGTACCAAGTCATGTGTGAAAAGTGCCTGGAAGGACATGCTTACTAAATTCTCCTTTAGTTCCTTTTAGATTATAGCATTCTGTAGAATTCTAGTGGAAATGAATGAAATTTGAAGGGTGTTCAAAATTCATGCACACACTCCCTCTCTCAGACAGTCCCAAGCTATTACCGTGGCCATTAGAGGTGCCCTCTAACACTGCTCAGGGACCTTTCCTTCTTGTCCACAAATACAATTGTGAACTTCTATTTCAGGACTTCCATACTCTTGATTACCTGTCCCAAACTATTTCCGTAGTTTTATCTTCAGAATCCTCACTTTTGCACCTCCTATTATTTTACCTTTCCCCAGTATTAACTTATTCTTCCTGTTAAGCTGTAAGGAGAACTATCTAAGAACTGGGGTCTGGGGTTGGACAGTCATAGATCCAAGGGCCACCTCTACCAAGAATGTCATCTGGCAAGTCACTTCATCCATGAACTCAACCATATTGCTTAAATATTTGGTATGTGTCAGGCTCTGTGCTGAGCATTGGAGACAGAGTTAAGAACAGTACAAAGGTCCAGTCCTCACAAAGCCTTTATTCTGTTTGGAAGAGATAGAAAATGTCAAATGAGTGTCATGATGGAAAAATAAAGCAGGATCAGAATGCAGAGTGACGTGGGGAAGAGATGGGGGTATGTGTTTTGACATGCTTGTCAAGGAGGGCTTTTATGATAAAATGACATTTGAACAAACACCTGAGTTCATTAGGTGAGCCTGCCCAGGCTGGGGGTTGGCAGGGAGTATGCTCAGTGCCTTTGAGAAAGAAAGGGGAGAGGATGTCAGGAGAGTGATCCATCCAAGAGAGAGTGGTGAGAAATGTCACAGTGGAACTGAGGGAAAATCCACACAGAATCTTGAAAGGTTTGTTTGAAACCTCGAATTTTAATGCAAAAGACTTGGGACACTGTTGAAAAGTTTAATCAGAGCAGTGACATTGTTTTATTTGTGTTTTTAAAAGATCACAGGCTAAGCGTAGGGAAATTGCAGAAAGAGACCACTTAAGAGACTACTCAAATGCTTGACAGAGGAGACCACATGATGTGGCAGGATGACTTCAGGATGACTTTAGTCTCCTTTTCAGGAATTACTCTCCCTGCCTCAGTCAGTTGAGAATGTTATAAGATGCCAAGGACTGGGTGGCTTCAAGAGAAGACATTTATTTCCCACAGTTCTGGGTGATAGGAAGTCCAGAATCAAGATGTCCACAGATTCAGTGTCTGGTGAGGGCTCTCTTCCTGGTTTTAAGACAACCATCTTCTCCCTGTAGCCTCACAGGGCAGAAAAGGCAGTGAAAGGAAGCAAGATCTCTCCACCTTTTCTTAAAAGGCCATGAATCCCATCAGGAGGGCTTCACCCTCATGTCCTACTCATCTCCCAAAGCCCCCCATCACAAGTCACATCACACTGGGGACTAGGGTTTCAATATGTGAATCAAGGGTGAGGTGAGGTTATGCATAAGGATTCTTACCCATCCCTAATGACGTGAAGTTTATATGAGACTTACATGAGGTCCTTTACTGCAAGTGCGAGGGCAGTTCTTGGCACATAGGAAGTGGTTAATAAAAGGACAGTATTGTTCTCACTATCAGATTAAGAGAAACATCCCCTCTTTGAATGCTTCCTCCCGCTTGCTCACCCATCTTCACTGCCAGCACAACCCCTCTCTCCATTTGGCTTGCACCGCATGTCACATACAGCATTGTAATAGCACTTATTAGGGTGTCTATCCACATTCTTATCTGTATATCTTTCCTAAGCTAGAATGTGAGCTTGACGAAGTCTATTCTTGGGTCCCTGGAGCTCAACATAGTGCCAGAAACATCAGAAATTTTAAGTTCATGCTTGTTGAATAATTAAATAAATGAGCTTCAATCTTACATGTTTCATTAAGTTTTTAAACTTACCCTCATCTCTACCTCCACTCATTATTTGTGCCAGTCATATCACTTAACTTGTACCATGTACCCCATGTTATTTTGTATTCAAAAGTCTTTTTTAAATTTTTTTTATTTTTGTCATTGTCATTGTTGTTCATGATAAAGCCCATACATACACACTATAGAAAGAACAAGAGAGAGACAGAGAGATAGACAGGGTCTGGTCACACCAAGATTCTCTTTCTCCCATCCTCCTGCTCACTAGGATCCTCGCACGCTCAGATGTGCCTGGTGTGTTTCAGGCTGACAGGTCTGGAATTTGAGCTGTGATGGGCACGTGGCTTCTGCTCCACAGTCTAGTACACTACTGACTGTACCACAGAGGCTTGACCTGTATGCAAAGCTCTTAACTTTTTGCATCTATATCTAGATTATAAAGTCTTATTAAACAGTAATTGTATATTTCATTCTTTGTGTCTTTGTATTATGTACATGTGTGTCAACTATCATTAAACTGAGAAAGAAATGCTTAATGAATAAATGCACAGCTAGACTTAAGATGCAATTGATCAAGAGAGTATTGTACATTTTTGATGGACAGAGTAAGTGATGATATTAGAACTGGGACCAGCAGAAGGCATAATGGCTACATCACTGGATTCCCACATAGTCAACCACAGTTCGAGTTCTGGACCCATGGCTTAAACCTAACAGTGGGTCCTTACGTGTGCGTGCCCAAGATCCTGAGAAGAGAATGGAGGAGAAGGGATTTCAGCATGGCCATCTCCCCCCCCCCCCACCCCCCACAACTGGGGAAGTGATTTCTCTCTGTCTCTCCAGCGAGTGCACATGCCTTATAGCAAAATTCTCTCAAAAGAAAGAAAGAAGAAAGAAAAAAAAGAAAGAAAGAAAGAGAGAGAGAAAGAAAGAAAGAAAGAATATAATCACTGTAGCTTCAGAACAACCATAAGGAACCTCACAAACACAAGCCAGAAAAATTTTGGAATGCTCTCAAAATGAAGACTGAGACTAGCACTCCTGATGCCATTTCAGCACTCAAAACTTTAATCAAACTTAGCTTATCTCTTGTCACTGAAATGGGGAGTAGAAAGAGATACTTGGGAGTCAGATAGATATAGGCTGCAGTTTTTATTTTGTTTTGTTTTTGTATGATGTCATAGGATGCATGAACTCGCCGGAAAGGAGAAATAGAGAGAGGAAAAAAAGTGAGAAATCACTTCAGAGGGGACAGCCATGCCACAATCCTTTCTCCTGCCTTCTCCTGTAGTGATTTTGGGCACACACTCTCAAGTACACAGGATGATTTTCAAGCCATCAGGTCTGGGATATGAATAGCAGTTGGCCATGTGGCACCTTAACCACCATGTCACCTGCTGAGCTTTACGCTCTAGTGTTTTTAGGAAAATGACCTTGAAATAGTAAGATGAAGTGATGAAAGTATATCATTTCAATATCTAGAAGAGTTACAATTCATCTACTGGAAGACCGTAACAAATATAGAGGAGACCCCCCAAATTTCTATTTACAAGAATGTAAAAATGTGATGCAAATCTTATGGAGAGCTAGACATTTAAATATCTCAGCTGGAAAGTGAAGCAAAAATTATTAATGAGTATAGCAGCCTCTAGGATGTTTATATCTTTAAGAGTAGACTTGAGAATTAGATGTGGATAAGTTGAATTTAAGTGACAGATGGGTGATAAGAGAACCTTAGATAGAAAGTATTTGTTTTCTATTGCTTTCTCTTTTATAAAAGAATTATTTTATTTAACTTTATTTATTTTAATTTGACCAGAAAGGGACAGAGTGTGAGAGAGAGAGAGAGAGAGAGAGAAAAGCAAAGTAAGAAAGCAAGTTGCCAGGTCCAGGACTTGAACCTCAGTCAGTTAAGTCTAGCACCCTTAACCATCACCTGCTGGCTCCTCTATTGCTTTCTAACAAATCACCACACATTTAGTAGTTTAAGGCAATACAGTTTTATTATTTGTTTCTGTAGGAAAGTTTGGAGGTGCATTCCCTTTGTCCTCTGCTCAAGATCCCATCAGGCTGAAATCATGGGCTCAGCCAAATAAAGGGATCAGCAAGGGCTGGGGTCTTATATGAGGCTTGGGGACATCTTCCCAAGCTAGCAGGAGAGGGCTGCTGCTGCCTCTGCTTCTTGTCTCTTCTTTTTAAAGACCTCATCTGATTAAGCCAGGTCCGCAAGAACACTCCCTTTTTGGCTAACTCAGAATCAATGAGTTAGAAGAGGAAAAGTGAGAAATTACCCCCTCCAGGTCTTTTTTCCATATTTATACAGAAAATTCCTTTTGTAATGTAATGTAACATAATCACAAGAGAGATAGTTCATCATCATATTTTTTTTGAGAAGTTTTTGCTATAGGTCACATGCACTCACCAGAAAGACAGAGACAGAGAGACAGAAAGCAAGAAATCACCCCCTCACGGCAGATGGCCATGCCACAATCCCTTCTCCTCCATTCTCCTCTCAGGATCTTGAGCATGCATGCACACACGCCCAGTGTGAGTTTAAGCCACCAGGTCCAGGACTCCAACCATGGTGACTGTATGGGAGTCCAGCAATGTAGCCATTACACTATCTGCTGGTCCCGTCATCATACGCTTATGAAGATGATTATGCTGGTTGTATATACTAGGGGACAGATATCTTGGGGGCTCTCAGAATTCTGCCTAAGTCAGAGGACACTGACCTCGATAAGGCTCAAAATGTTCGAGCAGCATTGCAGTAAGGATCCCAAAATTACTTAGAAAGTTATATTATTGTGTCTTAATATTTTAATAATAATAAAATGCAGTATCGTGCATAGAGAATCAAAATGTCAAAATTACAATTCTCATTACTTAGAAATCTGTCCTTATTTAGAATTTTAATTATTTGTACTATTAAATTTTTTTTTTACCTATTAGAATAATAGATAAGCCTTGTAATTCCAAGTTAAAATGAGTAATTGAGTAATTGCTTTAGACTTGTAATTAGAGATTAAAATCTTACTTGGAAGACTTAAGAGAACCTAAGGTTCATCATACCTATAAACTTAATTTATTAGATTTATAAGAGTGACTTAAGTTCTTGGGAAGTTTTTTAAGTCAAACAATTGATGTACTAAAAAATCAAATAAAAGTTTATTACCTTAGTAAATGTTGTTAAATATTCAAGGAATTTAATTAAGTTATAAAATCATCCTTCACAGTAATTATTAAATTTGCTATATTTATGAATGTATTAATCAGATTTATAAACTAACATACAAGCTTAAAAAGAAGTGTTAAAGTGAATACTAATTTTTCACTAAAATAACATTGAATAGGTTGTTTTGTAGGTATAAAAATCACCCTTGAGAACATAAAAATACTTATATTTAACAAGATTCAACTCTGCTATTTTAACTGACATTTATGAAGTCACTGAACTTCTCTTAGTTTCTATTTTCTTTCTTTCTTCCTCCCTTCTTTTCTTCTCTCTCTCTCTCTCTTTCTTCTTTGAGAGATTTTGGCTATAGGGCACATGTGCTCACCAGAGAGACAGAAAGTGAGAAATCACCCCTCCTTGGAGGGATGACGACCACACCACAATCCCGTCTTCTCCATTCTCCTTTTGGGAATTTGAGCACACATACTTACACACCTAAAGTGAGTTTCAAGTTGTTGGATCTGGGACTTGAACCACAGTTGACCATGTAAGAATCTAGCACCTTAACTGCCACCTGCAGGCCCTGATCTCTATCTTCTTTCTTTTCTTTAAATTTTTTACAGAGATTTATTTATTTATTTATTTATTTATTATTTTGGGCATGCATGTACACATGCCCAGCGTGAGTTTTAGGCCACCAGGTCCAAGACTTGGACTTCAGTTGACTAGGTGGAAGTCCAGCAACATAACCATTATGCCAATTGCTGATCCCACAGTCTCCATTTTCTAATCTGAAAAATAGGTGTCATTATACTAACTTTTAAGGTTGCTATAAAGATTAAGTGCAATATTTTGCACAAAATGTTTGGCACATGTAAGGCCCTTAGTAATGGGCACTTAAAGGTAAAAAAAGGACTTCAGTTGACTAGGTGGAAGTCCAGCAACATAACCATTATGCCAATTGCTGATCCCACAGTCTCCATTTTCTAATCTGAAAAATAGGTGTCATTATACTAACTTTTAAGGTTGCTATAAAGATTAAGTGCAATATTTTGCACAAAATGTTTGGCACATGTAAGGCCCTTAGTAATGGGCACTTAAAGGTAAAAAAAGAAAGTGGTTCTCCTAACCGTGAGGACAGGGCCATTGTTTACAGTCTGTACATGTCATGGATACTTCAAGGTTCAGTTTTCCATGTACCCTCTTAGATACCATGAGTTTGTTATCTTTCCAGACACAAAAAAATTTTAGAAAATTAACTTAACGTGAAAGGCAGTACAACAACCTATGAAACCTGGGGCAGGGGACAACTGTCTTCAGCTCTTCACCAGAAAGTGACAAGGAAAGCAATAGCAAACCTTTACCCCCATTTCAGTCCTTAAACCTTGAAGCACAAAGGGCAGAAAGTCAGTATCCCACTCCAAAGGCTTTATGCAACCAGAATTTCTGTGCCAATGTCTTGGGTCAAATTACTGGAATGGAGTTTAAAACACTTGAGGAAAGCAGAGGCAGAGTATTCCCCATAGGCTAATAGTTGCTGGGGGAAATGTCGCTGTCTTTGTGTCAGAATGAGCAGAGGAATGCGATCCTGTCTGGACAGAGGGCAAACAGAAATCCCAGTGGACGGTGGACTCAGCCACCCTGCATGATTAACAATGTGTTATGTTCAGTATAGACCAGTCCACTTTTCTCAAGTTCTTATACTGGCAGACTGAAAAATGTTGTTTGTTTTATTTTTTTTTTATAGATGTTTTTGCTATAGGGCATGCGCGCTTGCCAGAAAAAAATGTTGTTTGTTTTATTATTTTTTAATAGATGTTTCTGCCATAGGGCATGCGTGCTTGCCAGAGTGAGAGAGACAGAGACAGAGAGAGGAAAAGAGAGATCACCTCTCAGGGGGGATGGCCACACTGCAATCCCTTCTCCTCCATTCTCCTCTCAGGATTTTTGGCACACACACACACACACACACACGGGATTTTGAGTGTGCACACACACACACACACACACACCTGGCATGATTTTGAAGCCACTGAGTCCGGGACTCAAACCATGGTCAGCCATGTAGGAGTCCAGAAACATAACTGCTATGCCAACTGCTAGCCCCAAAAACGCTGTTTTAAGGGAAAAAAGTGTAAAATGAATTATTCTGAACACTTGCAAAAATCTTTAAGTCTAGCCCAGTGTTGGAAATAATGCAGGTTTTTTATGATAACCCTGGAGGGGAACAAGCACAAATACATAAAGTATTTGTGTGTGTGTGAGAGAGAGAGGGAGACAGAGAGGTGGAAGAGAGAAAATGAAAGCACTGACAGAGGGAGACAAAGAAAACAAGAGAGAATAGATTCAGAGAGAAGCCGTAAGAGTAGATCCAGATGTAGAAAACAAACAAGAGTTGGTATCAGAGCACAGAGAGGCTTAACACTGAAAAGAACATAAAAACGGAGGACTCTAAAAAAGTATATCTAATGTTTAAAGTCTCACTTAACCAGAAAGAAGAGCAGGGCAGGAAAAAGAGAGAAAGGAAGATAACGCAGGGCAACATTAATTTAGCCAATGGGTATTGAGTGTCCACAGGGAGCATAACAACCTATTGGAACTTAAGTGGAAATAAATTCAATTCTTCCCTGTTCCAAAGCTTGGGGAAGCTCAGGTCTGTGGAGCTGCCTGGGGCGGCGGAGGAGGGGTGAGCACATCAGAGGAGGTGGGGTGAGCCCAGGAGAGGAGATGGTGTGAGCTCCATGCTGAGGGCCCCTCCTGCTCCTTGGGCTGACCTGCAGACCTCCCCCGCCCCAGTCCATGTTTAAAAGAGACAGACTGAAGACATTATATGTTTTTTCTTTTCTCTGGGTACTTCTAATACCAGGTCTAATGCAAGAGTTATTTTATGTAGTAGCACCCTATTCTTTATAAAACATAAAAATACGGGAACTAGACATTTTAAAAAGAGAAACGTTCAAAGAGAGTGAGACTGAATCGTAAATCACTTATATTAGTCATCTCTTCTTCCAGATCCTGACAGATATGATCATGTGCAGTATTTTTATAATAAATCTCTCTTATTTCATAAGATTCTGTTTAGAAAATAATCTTAAAAATACCAGCATACACAGACACATATCTGATCAAAATGTCTCCAAAAGACCTGCAGAAAAGGAAAGTCAGTCTGTTCTATGACTCACGGTGTCCATAAGATAAAAATAACCTGGGGGTTTAGAGGAAATACAACTATTCCTGGCAGTGGGTTCTATAAAATAGATTTGCAAAAGAGAATCATGAAAACCCATTACCCTCCATCGGCACATTCGCACCCACTCAGACCCACCCAGATGGGAAACCCTAAGGAAAGAAAGCATGTGGCCGAATCATTTATGAAATATCAGCTTACCTTAATTCCTCATGCACTTTCCTACCTCACAACCAGACCTTTAGAGCTTCCTAGAGTTTTTGCAGAGTGATAAAACAGAAGGTGCTTGGGACCAGCAGTTAGCGTAATGGCTACGTTGCTGGACTCCCATGTAGTCGACCGCGGTTCAAGTTCTGGACCCGGTGGCTTAAACTCACGCCGGGTGCATGTGCATGCATGCCCAAGATACCTAGAGGAGAATGGAGGAGAAGGGATTGTGGCATGGCCATCTCCCCTGGGGGGTGATTTCTCGCTTTCTGTCTCTGTCTCTGTCTTTTTGGTGAGCTCATGAGCCCTATGG
>NW_006204388.1:1045803-1046636 GCF_000334495.1 Tupaia belangeri chinensis
GATTTCTCGCTTTCTTTCTCTCTCTCTGTCTGTCTCTTTGGCGAGCTCATGAGCCCTATGGCAAAAACCTCTTAAAAAGAAAAAAAAAAAACAGAAGGTGGGTGCTTAAAGTAAAAAGTTCTCTGTGCTATGTGAAAGCGAGAACTCACTGGGAAAGCAGAAACAAAAACAAAAAACAGAAAACTATGCTACTATTATCCCAAAGATAAGGATAGAAAGTAGCTTGTGGGAAGAGGAAGCTGTTTCCCACACAAAAAAGATAATATTACTCAGAGGCAAAAGAGCTCTTCAGGGAGGTGGCACCTGGCAGTGGAAAGGCCTTTGGATGTGCCAGGAGAGTGATAGCTTCAGCAGCAGAATTCAACTTTACGAGACCTTAAGCGTAAGAGGAAGCATCAGCACAGTCAGGTAGGAAGGATCGCCTGGTCTGGAACAGTGAGCCTCCTGGTGGTCCCCAGTGGGCCAATGGCCGAGACTATGGTGCTGCTTGTGCTGAACTCTGGGACCTCAGCATAGCTCCGTGGTGTGGCAAGTTCTTGTCGTGATTGAAAATGAATTCTCTACCATCATGGCAAGAGAGGCTGAGAGAAGAATTTGTTGACCTCATAAAAATAAAAGAACAATGCATATTTGTGGTCTGGATGTCATGCCTGCCACACAAACGTTGGCATCATTTAGAGAACTAGGTGTGGATTAACTTTGGGCACTTCACTTAATTTCTCCAGGTCTCAGTTTTCTCATATGTCAAATGGAGATAAAAGTAAAATTTTATATTCAAAAATCATTATAATTAGGGAACCAGCAGTTAGCGTAATGGCTATGTCGCTGGACTC
>NW_006204388.1:1046770-1056870 GCF_000334495.1 Tupaia belangeri chinensis
GTTCTCACTTTCTGTCTCTATGTCTCTGTCTGTCTGTCTGGCGAGCACACACGCCCTATAGTGAAAACCTCTCCAAAAAAAAAAAAAATCATTATAATTAAATGGATGCTGGAACATAGTAAATGCTCAATAATGGCCATTTTTAAAATTCAGCTTAAAAAAATGAATCTATTAAAAGACAAAATTTGGGGGCCAACAGGTGGTGTGAAGTTAAGGTACTGGATCACACAGAGCCGGCTGCTTGGTTTGAGTCCCAGACCTGGTGACTTGAAAATAATGCTGTACGCATGTGCGTGCATGCCCAAAATCCTGAAAGGAGAATGGAAGAGAAGAGATTGTGGCATGGTCATACCCATTAGGGGGTGATTCTTCACTTTCCCCCTCTTTCGTTCTCTCTGTCTCTCTCTGGTGAGTGCACATACCATATCGAAAACTTAAAAGAGAAAAGATAAGGTTTTGATACAGAGCTCTTAGGCAACCTTTTCAAACTAAAACATAAAAGAGAAAAGATAAGGTTTTGATACAGAGCTCTTAGGCAACCTTTTCAAAGAGGGAAACATCATCAGTAACACACACTGCTTTCAGTATAAAATGTAAATTTTGAGTAGTCCTTCATGAGGACTGCCAATATCCTTTGTAGGAAGAACAACATGAGAATACAGCCAAGAGAAACATCAATCATCTCCCAAAACTTTCTCAGCAAGGGCCAGGTTCATTCAGCCTATCTAATAAGCCTCAGTCCCACGGAGAAGAGCAGTAGAGAAGCAACTCAGAGCGCCTAAAATGGCCATGGGTTTGAAAAACTCAACTGCCACCTTTCTCCTCTTGGTTTTTATTCCCCTCCCATCCCTCAACACAACCACATTTGAGACTAAAGATATTTTTAATTCTCTGAGTGATTAACATTAACAAACTTTCGACAAGCAGGCTGTGACCTTGATAAAAGTATCTTAATATGACAGATATACTTCTCAAATGGAATGTGGGAGGAGAGAACATACTTTACTTTTTGATAAGCGAAAATAGTACCTTAAAAACGGAAGGACACCATATGGGGATTTTACAGTAGAGATCATTTCAGGTCATATAAACCTCCAACATTAAAAAATAAAGAAATAAAGGATAGAGGCGGATTGATAGTTCTACATCTAATCTCTGCCACCAGCTTATTAGGTGATTCAGTTTGCTTCCACATTCAAAATCTTAATATGGTTTCAGGTTCTCTTCATTTTCACCCTCCTCTCCTCTGCCCAGATGCTCTCATGTGTGATTTAGAATGCTACAGGCATCTGGAGTACTTACAATGAACCTCATACCAGGGATACAGAGATGGATGTAGTCCCTGCCCTCAGCTCCATCACAAAACCCTGTCACTGCCTTCCCCAGCTGGGAGATTTTTGCTACAAGGCATGTGCATTCACTGGAGAGACAGAGACAAAAAACAAGAAATCACCCCCAAGTGGGGATGGCCATGCTACAGTTCCTTCTCCTCCACTCTCCTTTCTTGGGCTTTTGGGCATGCATGCACATGCATCCAACATGATTTTTAAGCTAGTAGGTCCAAGACTCAAACCACAGTCAACTATGTGAGACTAGAACTTCACAAGACCATTAATGAGGGATGAGTTTTCTAAGAATATGGCTACAGAGCAGAAACTCTTCCCAACTAGGGATGAGAATAACACATGAGTTTCCACTAATGAATACATTTTGAAGAATAGGGTTTCCATTCCAGCTCCTATTTAAATTCTTGTTTTAGATATCATAGTTCTCCACATGTTCCCTATGAGGGTTCTACTTTGATTCAGACAGTCCTGCCTCCCTCGTGGTAAAAGTTATTATCTAGAGCACAACTTTGGTGACTGTGATCCTGTCACCCAAAAGCAGGCTTCCCCAGTGACACCTTTCTGAATTTCTAAATCTCACTTGTCCATTGCCTTGTGCCCACCTCCAGGTGAACTCAGCAATAGCGAGTTAAACCCCACACATCCCCCAGGTGGATATTTTGGTAATCTGTGTTTGTTCACTGAGGGAATAAAATGTATGGGTTTTTTTAATTATTAGATATTATTAGGTGTGTGTTTGTGTCAGACACTGTGTCAAATGCTGGAGCTGTGGAGATAAGATTTGTCATCAAGGAGAACATGGTTTCAAAGAAAAAAACAATGAGGAAACAAAGAGAGTGATAGAACAGGACAATTCAAAACCACAATAAGAACACAGAGCGGAAGAGTCAAAGCATGCTTGTGAAAGTTAGAGTAGTCTTAACAGAGGAGATGAGGATAGAGTGGACTGGAAAAGTGAAGTAAGCATGGGCTAGCAGGTGACATAGTGGTTAAGGTGCTGGACTCCCACTTGGCTGACCGTGATTTGAGTCCCAGACCTGGTAGCTTGAAACTCATGTTAGGTGTGTGTGTGTGTGCCCTAAATCCCGAGAAGAGAATGGAGGGGAGAATGGGTTGCAGTGTGGGCGGGGTAACTTCCTGCTTTCTGACTCTCTGTCTCTCTCACGAACATGCATCCCTCATAGCAAAAAAAAAAAAAAAATTGAAGTAAGAACATGCTGGATGTTAGATGAACTAAATGGCTGATAAGTAAAACAAGAATAGGTATGTGAATTCCAGGCAGAAATAACAGCATATGCAAAGGCCTACCATATAAAATATTGGTTCATCAGGAAAATCATAACATATTTTTCTATGCAAAAATGTGTCATGGCCCAATAATATGGTATATCTAAGGTGTTATAACCTTATATACCTTTCTTAGAAGTTTGATACTTATCTTCTAAGCTCAAAAATGGCAAAGATAATTAATCTTCAGAACCCAGAGGTTCTTGCATATCATAATACTTAAGTAATGTCTATCTATGAACAAGGAAGAGAGGACTGTGGGACAAATGCTATTTTCAATCTAAGCATAGATAACCTTGAGCCACTGAAGGGTTTTGTTCATTTGGGAACAATGAACCTAGAAATGTCTCTCAGGAGGATGAGCTTTAAGACCTACCCTGGCCTCATGGACGTATCTATTGACCATAACAGATCCTTTATCTTTCCCAACATCTATAATTGCAAGTAAACAATCCATAGATTCTGAACTCTAATCCTTGCCCTTGAGAAGAAAATTTTTTTTTCTCTTTTTTTTATTTTTATTATTATCATAATCTTCTTTATATTACATTGGATTACATATAACTTTACAGTGTATTACATTGTTTTTTCAAAAGGGAATGCCATGCATGTCAGTCAGTACAGAGACATTAATCTCCCCACTTCAACATTCCATATCTTTTCTGTTTTCCCCAATCATTATTTTTATTATTCTAATTATTTTTATAAAACAGTCAATTGCTATTTCTCGTTTTGCTTGTAAAAGTACTTTGCCCATCATGAAATACTTCTCAGACCAATCCAGTTGAGAATACTATACATGTCATCATCAACAGTTAATAACCTCTATCTGTTTCTCACTAACGTCCTGTCTCTCTATTGTTCACTTGCTATCTTTCTCTATCCTCTTCTCTTCACTTACCCCATTCCACACTGTCCTATTCTCATTAAGTACCTTCACTGTGTTTATGTCCTCCGAATTTTTGCTCTCTATTATAGAGTGCGGATAGTCGGTATATATTGAGTGGATACATACAATATCTTTCTTTCATAGCCTGGCTTACTTCACTCAGCAATAGATCCTCCATATCTGACCATTTTCTATCAAATTCCAGGGTCTTGTTATTTTTTATGGCTGAGTAGTATTCCATAGAGTATATATACCACACTTTTCCAATCCATTCATCAGTTTGTGGACATTTAGGTTGGTTCCATGTCTTGGCAATTGTGAATAATGCTGCAATAAACATGGATGTGCAAGCACTTTTCTGACTGAGCGTTCTCCTGTCTTTTGGGTAAATACCCAGAAGTGGGATTGCTGGATCAAATGGTAGTTCTATTTGTAGATCTTTGAGGAACCTCCATATTGTTCTCCACAGTGGTTGAACTAGTTTACATTCCCACCAACAGTGTAGGAGGGTTCCCTTTTCACCACATCCCCGCCAACACTTATCACTTTTTATATTCTTAATCTTTGCCATTCTGACAGGGGTTAGGTGGTATCTCATTGTGGTTTTTATCTGCATTTCCCTTATGATGAGGGATGTCGAGCATTTCCTCATATGCTTTTTGGCTGTTCGTATGTCTTCCTTAGAGAGACTTTTGTTCAGCTCACTTTCCCATCTTTTAATCGGGTTAATCATTTTTTTTCGCATAAGGCACTTGAGTTCCCTATGTATTCTCGTTATCAGTCCCTTGTCTGAGGCATATTTAACAAAAATATTTTCCCATTCTGAGGGTTGTCGGTTCACACTTGTTACTGTGTCCTTTGCTGTGCAGAAACTTCTTAGTCTAATATAGTCCCACTTGTCTATTTTAGGGATTATTGCCTGTGCTTTGGGAGTCTTATTTAAGAAGTCTTTGCCTACTCCAATGTCTCCCAGAGTTTCCCCAGCATTTTCCACAAGTAGTTTTATTGTCTGAGGTCTTAGGTTCAGATCTTTGATCCATTTTGAGTTGACTGTTGTTAATGGTGAAAGATGGGGGTTCAGTTTCATCTTTCTGCAGGTGGATACCCAGTTTTTCCAGCACCATTTACTAAAGAGGTTTTCCTTTTCCCAATGGATTGACTGATATCCTTTGTCAAAGATCAGTTGGCTATAAGCTTTGGGAGTTATTTCTGGGGTCTCTATTCTCTTCCATTGGTCCACATGTCTGTTTTTATGCCAATACCATGCTGTTTTGATGACCACAGCTTTATAGTATATCTTGGGATCAGGGAGTGATATGCCTCCTACTCCATTCTTCTTACGCAGGATTGCTTTTGCAATACGAGGTCTTTTATGGTTCCAGACAAATTCTATAATTGTCTTTTCTAGATCTCTGAAGAATATCTCTGGTATTTTGATTGGAATTGCATTAAACATGTAGATTAATTTGGGTAGAATTGCCATTTTGATTATGTTAATTCTACCAATCCAGGAGCATGGGATGTCCTTCCACTTTTTTATGTCACTTTCAATGTCTTTTTTAAGATTCTCGTAGTTTTCTTTATAAAGGTCTTTGACTTTCTTAGTTAGGTTTATCCCTAGATATCTTATACATCTTGTGGCTACGGTGAAAGGGATTCCTTTCTTCAGCTCTGCTTCATTCAACTTGTTGTTCATAAATAGAAATGCTATAGATTTTTGGATATTGATTTTGTATCCTGCCACCTTACTGTATTCACTTATTACTTCAAGCAGTTTTTTCATGGATACCTTTGGGTCTTCTAAGTATACCATCATGTCATCTGCAAATAAAGATATTTTCAACTCTTCTTTGCCTATTCGAATGCCTTTAATACTGTTCTCTTCTCTGATTGCAATAGCTAAGACTTCCAGTACTATATTAAAGAGCAGTGGAGAAAGTGGGCAGCCTTGCCTAGTACCTGTTTTCAGAGGAAAAGCTTTCAGCTTTTCCCCATTCAGTATAATATTAGCTGTAGGTTTTTCATAGATTGCTTTTATTGTGTTCAGAAATGACCCTTCTATACCAATCTTACTGAGAGTCTTAATCATAAAAGGATGTTGTATTTTATCAAACGCTTTCTCCGCATCAATTGAGATGATCATATGGTTTTTATCTTTCTTTCTGTTAATGTGGTGTATTACATTTATGGTCTTGCGTATATTGAACCACCCTTGCATCCCTGGTATAAAGCCTACCTGGTCGTGATGAATGATCTTTGTTATATGTTGTTGGATACGATTTGCGAGTATCTTGTTGAGAATTTTCGCATCTATATTCATCAATGATATTGGTCTGTAGTTTTCCTTTTTTGTCATATCCTTATCTGTTTTGGGGATGAGGATGATGGAGGCTTCATAAAATGAATTTGGAAGGTTTCCTTCCTTTTGAATCTTTAGAAATAATTTTAGTAAGATAGGGGTTAATTCTTCCTTGAAAGTTTTGTAGAATTCACAAGTGAAGCCATCTGGGCCTGGGCTTTTCTTTGTTGGGAGATTATTAATTACTGATTCAATCTCCTGGCTTGTTATAGGTCTATTCAGATTCTCTATGTCTTCCTGATCCAATCTTGGTAGTTTATATGCATCCAGGAATTTGTCCATCTCCTCCAGGTTATCTTGTTTGTTGGCGTAAAGTCGCTCATAGTATCCTCTAATGATATTATGTATTTCTGCTATGTCCGTGGTAATATTGCCTGTTTCATCACATATTTGATTAATCTGGTTTCTTTCTTTCTTCTTCTTGATCAGTCTAGCCAATGGAGTATCAATCTTGTTGATCTTTTCAAAGAACCAGCTTTTGCTTTCATTTATTTTCTGTATGGTTCGTTTATTTTCTATTTCATTTATTTCTGCTCGAACCTTTATTATTTCTTTTCGCCTGGCATTTTGGGGGTTCGTTTGTTGTTGTTTTTCCAGTTCTCTGAGGCATGATGATAAGTTATCTACTTGCCATCTTTCCATCCTTTTCTTATGTGCACTAATTGCTATGAATTTCCCTCTTATGACTGCTTTTGCTGTGTCCCATAGGTTCTGGACACTTGTGTCCTCATTATCATTTGTTTCCATAAATTTGTTTATTTCAGCCTTAATTTCTTCAGTAGTGAAGAAGTCATTCAGAAGTAGGTTGTTCAGTTTCCATGTGTTCGTGTGTTTTCGGGGTTGTTTCTTGAAATTAATCTTGAGTTTAATTCCATCATGGTCAGAGAAGATGCTGGGTACAGTTTCTATGCCTTTGAATCTGTAAAGGCTTGATTTGTGTCCTAATATATGATCTATCTTTGAAAAGGTTCCATGTCGGGGTGAGAAAAATGTATATGTTGTGGATGTAGGGTGGAAAGTTCTATAGATATCTGTCAAGCCCATTCCATTTATAGTATCATTTAAGTCCTGTATCTCTCTATTTATTTTCTGTCTAGAAGATCTGTCTATAGGAGATAACGGGGTGTTGAGATCTCCAACAATTATAGTATTTTTCCCTATGTCTCCTTTTAGCTCCAGCAGTCTTTCCTTCACATATTTAGGCGCACCTGAGTTGGGTGCGTAGATATTTATAAGGGTTATATCTTCTTGCTGGATTACCCCATCTACTATTATATAATGCCCTTCTTTGTCTCTTCTTACAGTCTTTGTTTTAAAATCTATTTTGTCTGAGATCAATATCGCTACTCCAGCCTTTTTCTGATTTCCATTTGCATGGAATATCTTTTTCCAGCCCTTGACTTTTAGTCTATGTATATCTTTATCCATAAAGTGAGTTTCTTGTAGGCAACAGATAGAGGGTTTCTGTTTTCTTATCCATTCAGCTAGTCTATGTCTCTTAACTGGGGAATTTAATCCATTGACATTCAATGTAATTATCGATATTTCCATACCTGATCCTATCATTAAGTGAGCCATTTTCTTAGTTGTTTTTTGTTCTCGTATAACTGTCTCTGATTTTTTAGTTTTCCTGGTATAGTACTCCCTTCAAAACCTCTTGAAGAGCTGGTCTGGTGTTGGTAAATTCCTTCAAATTTTGTTTATTTGAGAATGTTTTTATCTTTTTTTCCCATATAAAAGATAATTTTGCCGGGTATAGTATTCTTGGTTGAAATTGTTTTTCACTCAACACTTTGACTATGCTTCCCCATTCTTTCCTTTCCTGCATTGTTTCTGCTGAGAGATCCGATGTTAGCCTGATGGGGTGACCTTTGTAAGTAACCTGGCGTTTCCCTCTTGCCAACTTTAGTATCTTGTCTTTATCTGTTGTTTTTGCCAGTCTGGCTATGATGTGCCTTGGAGATGATCTTCTTGGGTTGATTCTACTTGGGGTCCTCTGTATTTCTTGGGTCTGGATATTTGAATGCCTTTCTAGATTTGGAAAGTTTTCTTCCAGGATCTCATGGAATAAATTTTCCAGGCCCTTATTATTTTCTTCCTCCTCCGGAATACCAATTATCCGAATGTTGGGGCGCTTGATGGTGTCCAGTATTCCTCGTATATTATCCTCATTTTTCATGGTTGTTTTCTCAATCTTCTTGATACTTTTATCTAGGTCAGATGTTTTGTCTTCTACGTTAGAGATTCGGTCTTCTGCCTGGTCTAACCTACATTTAATGCTTTCAAGGGAGGTTTTGATTTCCTCTATACCTTCAACTGACGAAATAAGCAACACCCCAAGAGCAAAGAAAAGCAAAATGGAAAAAGAAAATCGCTACTCAACTCACCAAAATTCAAACACTCCAAAGGCTAGTGGAAAGGGATCAGACAATGAATGACAGTACCAGGTTGGCCGGGCCTGCAGCCTCAGTCCGCCTCGTGTCCGGAACTGTTGGCCGGCTCGATCCGGGTTTCGGGTGGGGAGGGGTGTGGGTTCGCCTTAAAGTCCCAGGCAACCAACCTGGGGTCCAAGGAGGAAGAACGGTGGGGATGCGTGGAGTTGCGGTAGGGTCGGGCCTGCAGCCTCAGTCCGCCTCGAGAAGAAAATATTGAAGGCGAGACTAGACAAATAAATGAATATAACACAATGAGTGTCACAATAAAGGTACATTCTTAAAGACTTGCAACATGAAAAGAGCAAGATCTGCCTGGATTGTGGAAAAAGTCTTCAAGTGGCTGAAGTGTGTTTGCATGATGTGGTAGAAGTCTGAGAGGTGGGAAAGGGCATTCATAGAAGAGAAAGCCTGAGCTAAGAGCACCTATGTGTGAGACTGCTCCGTCTCTTCAGGGAACAGTAAATAGACTGGTACTGCCAGGGTGGTGGAGAGCCAGGGAGGTCCAGGGCCCATCGCAGAGGTACAACCACAAAGGCAGGTTGGGCCAATTGTGAAGGGTCTTGTCAATGTGACTTGCCAAGAGCTATTTCTTAGACACATCTCTGACCAGGTGAGGACAGTAGGTTGTATGTTAGAGAGCAGGGAGGCATAGAGGGCAGTTTGAAATCCAGTAATGCCTTTAGAGCTGAGAAGCTGAGCCAGAAATAAGAGCACAAACCCTCTATCCCAAAGTTCAGGTTTGAGTTTTGATTCTATCACAAACATCCTCTACCTAGTGTCTCAGGTTGTAGAAACCCCTCAACACATCCAGTCTGCTAAAGCTGCCAGTGCCCTCTAGTGGTGACACATCTAATGGCCAGAACTCCTCAGGCCATCCAGTTTCTCATCCATTTCCCAAGAAAGCTCTTGCCATGTGCTAGCTTCTGACAGTTGCTGGAGCCACAGATCTTCCAGACATTGGAATTTACTCAAGGAAGTCACAGTCTAGTCATCTTAATGTCAGACAGAGAGATGAACACATCTTAATAATACAGTTAGTGTGTGCATTAAGAGAAATGTGCATAAAACAGAGGTCAAATAGAAGGATGATTGACTCCTGAGACTAGGGACTTTGATGGTGGTCTCATCTCCGGGCTAGCAGTGGAAAAGGACTCATGGAGATATGATTGAGCTCTGAAAGAAGATTACGACGTGTGTGTGTGTGTGCACTAGAGAGTATGTGCGCTTGCCAGAGAATCAGAGAAAGAGGTAGACAGAGAAAGCAACACCCACAGGGAACGGTCCCACGGCAGTCCCTTCTCCATCTCTCCTACTGTTTGGGATTCAGGGTGTGCATACACACATGCCTCAAGCTGCCAAGTCTGGGAGTTGAACCCAAGCAGTTAGCCATGTGAGATCCATCTCTCCTACCAGTCCAAAAGGTTAGAACTTCACAAGACAATTGATAGAAAATGGGCTCGCTAAGAAAGGAGGTCAATATAGATTGGAGAATGAAGTAACTGTATTCTAGGAGCATCAACAGTTGGAACAGAATTAGGTTGATTTTGTAGCGGTTCTTTTGGGGATGGGAGATGACTAACTAATACCCAGTATTTCTCGAAGTGTTTCACTCAGCAAACATTTAGTAAGCATCTTCTACAGGCCAAGCCTTCTGGTCAGCAATGTGGCAAAGGACCCTCAAGGTGCTTATAGTCAAGTGTCAAGACAAGTGTTCAGTAAGAGCAGCATCAGATACTTAATGTAAAGCGTGTGTGTTATATATAAGTAGCAGTTGGCAGTAAAGG
>NW_006204388.1:1057311-1067157 GCF_000334495.1 Tupaia belangeri chinensis
GAGGCATTTACACTGAAAAGGGCAGTCAAGGGGCCAGCAGATGGCACAGTGGTTACATCGCCAGACTCCCATATAGTCGACACAGTTCAAGTCCTGTACCTAGAGGCTTCAAACTCACAACAGGCACATGTGCATCTGTGGCCAAGATTCCAAGAGGAGAATGGAGGAGAAAGGATTGCGACATGGCCATTTTGATGTTAGGGAACTGTGTCTCAGTCATCTCTACCTTCCTAGGGGCCAACATGGAACCTGACACAGAGCACATATGGAACAAATGCTTATTTAAAGGAGAAATGACTCGTCGTTGTCTGTTCTCTTTTGTTGACTCTAATACCTAGTGAATCTCTGAATCCTGTCAGTTTTCCTTTCCAATGTCCCTTGCATTTAGGCTTCTTTCTACCATAACTATCACTGCTCCTTTAGTTATTTAACTGAAAGTTATTAATCATCAACAGTGTAGAAGACACTCTAGTTACTGAAGATATTGTCGTATACAAGTCAAATTCCTTCTGCTCTGGGTTTTAGTGTCTGCATCCTGTAGATGATGCAGACATTAAATAATTGCACATCATTACTTAATCATAAGTGTGATACATATGAGAGTATTTTAGAAAGTTCATAAAAATTGAATTAAAGGACAAGTCTATGTTGGTGCAAAAAAAGTTGGAAATCCATGCATAATTTTATCATCATACACATTTCCTGTGGACATTTTGAAGATTCCCTCAAATGATAAGCATCTTGGAGGTCAGAAATTTTCTCTTAGAGAATAAATATGGCTGATATATGAAAAACTAGAAGTAAATGCTAGAATAAAACTAGAAGTAAATGCTAGAATAATGCTCAGGTTGTTACTGTCACAAAAGTGCCTCTCTTCTCTATTCCTGTCCATGTTTCTTTCTCAAAATAATATTCACTTGTTCTACAAGGGGACTTCAAAAAGTTTGTTGAAAAATAAAAGTATATCTCTCTCTGGTGAGTGCATGTGCCCTATAGCAAGCATTTTTTAAAAAAAGAAAGAAAGAAAAGAAGAAAAAGAAATAAAATACATAATTTGAAAACAGAAAGAAAATGAAATTAAAGTATACATTTATTTTGATGTGAAAAAATAAAATCCATGCATAGTTTTTTAATAATACTTATTTTTCATGAACTTACAGAAGACCTTCTCACATGTGCAATGTGTTTTGATATTTTCTATTCCTGTTTATCCTATACTATTCTAGTCTATGTTCATTTTTCTATAAATAAGGATGTTGTAATGATTACACAATTTATTAGTAGATCCTGATCCACAGTTGAAAACATTGTCCTAAATAACCTTTAAGATTGGGACCAGCAGTTAGCATAATGGCTATGTAGCTAAACTCCCATGTAGCCAACCGCAGTTCACATCCTGGACCCAGTGGCTTAAACTCACGCCAGGTGCGTGTACGTGCTTGCCCAAGATCGTGGGAGGAGAATGGAGGAGAAGGGATTGCAGCATGGCCATCCCCCCTGGGGGGTGATTTCTCACTTTCTATCTCTTTGTCTCTCTCCATCTTTCTGGAGAGTGCACGCACCCTGTAGCAAAAACCTCTCCAAAAAATTAAAAATAAAAAAAAATAAACTTTAAGATTATTCCAAGATCTATGGAGTCTAAGTTTCCCTCCAGCAATAGCTACATCTTGATTACTGGGCATCTGTATTCTCTGAAGATGGGATGGTAAAATTCCACACAAACACATGATCAATGTGGGAGCTAATCATATACACCCAAGTCACCTCAAGGATACTTAGCAACATATCTTAATTTGAGGGAGATATCATACTGCTATTTCAATCCTGCCAATGTTCTGAACTGAAGATGCTAATTGTATTGAGCTGTTCCAGATCACATATTGGGTGAAAATGAACATAGGAGAATATTTGTTCCTGCAGTAAGTGAGAAAAAAAGTCCTCCATTAGCAAATAAATCCATAGCAACCAGATACAGCTGTAACTCATGTTACGTAGTAAGTGTACCCTGTGGATAAATTTGCTTTATAATTGCCCAAGGGTAATACTTGAATCTTCATAATAACCACTCTCCAAAGGATCTGTGTTTCAAAAAATTTTTTTATCTTGGATTAATTTTCAACTGGAACATTTCAGTAATTCAGTATGTCTCTCATTTAGAATTTTGCAACTTCAACACCTGAATCGATTTACCATGTTGTTCATAATGTTCTGCAAATCTTTATCTCTAGCGTAGATTACATCCCTGTGTTTTATTTTTCTATATCCTCTACTGACAGCTGGACATATCTGTAACAATGACCTCCAAACACCCCACACTCAGCAATCTAAAAGTGAATTTGTCATCATCCTATATCAATTTCCTCCACACTTTCTTGATTTCTTGATTAGATGCATGGCTTATCTTCTCTCCATCTCAGCCAGAAAAATACTAGCTTTCTACCACTAACCTGCCACTAATTCCTTTTGACTTTATATCTTGTATGTCCCAAATCTGAGTAGTTCTTTCCAACCTCCCTGCCTCCACTGGAGGTTAAGCCTTTCGAATGACCCTCTTGCCGTCTTTCTTAGTGCATCCACAGTGCCTAGTCTATTGCTTGGAATCATTCAGTTATTTGTTATTCTCTTTAGAAGCAAGTCCAATAGAGAAAAGCTAAAATCGCTTAAAGGTACGTATTGATCCATCTTCACTAAACTTTCTTGCCTCATTTTCGTTCTCTCCTTTCTTCTTTTCATTCCTTCTCTCTTCCTCCCTCTATGCATATTCCACTCTCCAATTGTTTAAAACAAAGTTCTTCATGCTTCACTGTATTCCAAAAAATTTTTCTTCTGAAGCATTCTTATTTTTATTGGACAGTTTTTATTCCTCTTTCAAGTCTCTTCTTGGATATCTCATGAGCTTTATAATTCTGTTATGTGATCCTCCTCTGCCTTCTCTTAATGCCCAATAGTTTACCATTATGCTATATTGAAATCATCCATTTACTGTGGTCCAACAGTGTGGGCCCAGTGATTATTCAAAATCATAATGATACTGCACATAATAGGTATACAACCAGTATTTCTGTAGTGAACAAATAAAATGCCATTTGCTTTCTGCCAAGGATTAAATGTCCCCCAATCCTAGTGTCCAACAATGCTGATAACTTGGGAAATACATCTGCCCAACACTAGGATGAAGTATCTGCAAACTGTTTTGACAGCAAATTTAAGTGATCTCCAAACGGCTTATCAATAATATAATAGTATTTTTTTAAATCTCCATCAGTTTTATGTATCTTACTTTATAAGCCTAGGGGTGGTAAAAATACACAAAATCAGTTTTGATAGTGATAAATATTCTGAAGAAGGCACACACAGCAAGAACAGGTGCTATATGGGGAAGGATTTTTGCTAAAGGAGCTGTGAAGATTCTCATTGCATCAGCTCACATTTAGTCAATGGTCTTTGAAATAATTGCCCTTCTATTGAATTCTATTCATAACTGAGAGCAAACAGTCCTGCAAAGTCTAGATAAAGGTTGTCTCTTCTGTGAAGAGCCACACAAAATTGATGAAAATTCCTCAGACTGAATTAATTCCGCCCACTCCAAGTGATTACACCATTCTGTGACTTGCCTTTCAAGTCATCCTTACTATATTGTATTATCCTAATTGCTGGACATGTCTCTGTTCTCTAATATATTGTGTGAGCTACTCATTGATTTTGCATTTATGGGGCCCAACAGTGGCTGATACACTCTAAACCATCATATATGCAACCTTAACCGGTGAATCATTCTTTTTCTTGCCCCTTCTGTGTCACTATAGTACTAAGTCCACATCCTCTTTCACGACCTTTCCCTTTTTAATTTGAAAAACTTCATGATGTATAGTATTTAAAAGTTCTTATATCACAATTACGATACAAATTATTTTCAATTAGTTTCAGATTTATCTTTGAAAAATCAAGGGGCTCTAGTTTTAAGACCCATCTCAGCAGGGAGGAAGTATCCCTTCTGCCCCAATTACACAGTTTAGAGAAGGTCAGCTAAAACAGACCATCTAAAAAAGATCCAGAGTCTCATAACATCATGTCCAAAATGTCCAGGATAGAATTTTAAAATCACACGTACTATGAACCAGAAAAACCTCAACTTGAATGAGAAAAGACAAATGAGCTGGCAGGTGACATGGTGGTTAAGGGTGCTGGACTCCCACATGGCAAACCACAGTTCAAGTCCCAGACTTGGAGACATGCTTTCTCTCTCTCTCTCTCTCTCTCTCTTTTCTCACTCACTCTCTCTCCCTCTCTCCCTCTCTCACTGTGTTCCTCTCTGGTTAAATTAAAATAAGTGAATAAATTAAAAAGTTAAAATAAACTAATTATTTAAAAAAGAAAAGACAAGCAACACGTGACAACTCAGAGATAACACAGATATTAAAAGTCATCTGATGAGAATTTTAAAGTAGTCTTTATAAAAAACGTCTCAGTGAACAATTACAAACACACTTGAAACAAAAATGGAAAAGTTCTAGATAAAGAGATGGAAGATTTAAAGAATTGTTTTTAAAAATTTTAAAACATCAAAATAAAATTGAAACAAAATGCTCAGTGGATGGGCTAAACAGAAGCACGAAGAAGACAGAGGAAAAAGAATAAGTGAATTTGAAGATTAAAAATTACCCAATCTGAACAACACAGATAAATCACCAGGGAAAAAAGTAAGCAGGACTTCAAGGACCTATGAGACTGTAATACAATACCTAAAATCTGTATCATGGCAATTCCCGAAGGAGGAGACAAAGAAGGTGGGTCTGGGACCAGCAGTTAGCGTAATGGCTATGTCACTGGACTCCCATGTAGTCGACTGTGGTTCGCGACTTAAAACACGACCGGTGCGTGTGCGCACGTGCCCAAGATCCGGAGAGGAGACTGGAGGAAAAGGGATTGCGGTGTGGCCATCCCCTCCAGGGGGCGGGGGCAGGGGGGGGGGAGTGGGATTTCTTGCTTTCTGTCTCTCTGTCTCTGTCTGTCTGGCAAGGGCACACGCCCTTCAGAAACACCTCCTCAAAAAAAAAAAAAAAAAAGGGGGATCTAAAAAAAAATTCAAAGACATTTCCCAAGTTTGGCAAAAGATATAAACCAACAGATTTAAGAAAATGAGTGAATTACAAACAAGATAAACCAAAAGAAATCCAAGTAAGTACCCAACGAAATAAAATAAAGAAAGTTAAGACCAGGAATAAATGTTAAAAGAAGCAAGAGAGAAAAGATACCTGTTATCAGGAAAAAAATAATAATAATTTAAGAAACAGTGGATTTCCCATTAGAAATCATGTAAGTTAGAAGGAAAGAGCACAATTTTCAAGTGCTGAAAGAAAAGAACCATTAAATCCAAATTCTGCATCTGGCAAAATTCAAGAATAAAAAGGAAATAAGCCATTTTCAGATGAGTAAAAGCAAGAATTTGTCACAGCAGACTTACACTAAGATAAGGACTAAAGAAAAACTTTGAAATGGAAAGGAAATTATTTAGAACATGAAGAAGAAAGGAAAAAGAAGGATAATACAAGACTTTGTTTTTCATCTTGGGTGTTCCAAATTATGTTTAATAGCTGAAACAAAAGGTCCGATATTGTCAGACGTGGATATCCATGTATGTAGATTAAATGTTTAAGACAATAGTAAGTGAAGAGGAGTAGAGGTACTCAGAGGAAGGCATGCTTTCTATATATGACTTCAGCTAGTAAAATATGATCTTTGTGGTGACAGAAGAATTCCTTATCTTGATTGTGGCAGCAGTTACAGGAATCTTCCCATAACACAAAATGGCATAAAACTACATACAACATTACACGAATGTAATTTTCTTGGTTTTTACATTGTACTATAGTTAATGCAATATGTGGGAGAAAGTGGGTAAAAGATACCCAGAAACTCACTGCAACTTTTTATAAAGTTACAATTATTTCAAAATAAAAAGTAGAAAACAAGCTTTGTGAACTCTTTACTAGGTTATATCCTAAAATTTTTCTAACCATGAGAAAATTTAAAAATACACAATAAAGAGTTGGTTGGGACCAGCAGTTGGCATAATGGCTATGTCACTAGACTTCCATGTAGTCGACTGCAGTTTGAGTCCTGGACCCGGTGGCTTAAACTCACACCAGGCACATGTGTGTGCGTGCCCAAGATCCTGAGAGGAGAATGGAAAAGGGATTGTGGCATGACCATCCCCCCTGGGGGGGTGATTACTTGCTTTCCGTCTCTCTGTCTCGCTCTGACGAGCGCACACGCCCTATAGCAAAAACCTCTCAAAAAGAAAAAAAGAAAGAGAAAGAAAGAAAGAAAGAAAGAAAGAAAGAAAGAAAGAAAAAAGAAAAGAAAGAAAGAGAAAAACCAATTGGTGTAAACTTACAGAGCAGATTTTCTCAGTCTTTGGTTGTTTTGTTTGGTTTTGATAGTCATTTATGGCCTATTTGATTTGGGGAATAAAGTTCTGAATTGGTATTGATATTTTTATCAATAGGATTTTTCAAATGTCTTTATCAATGCTGTATAAAAGCAGATAAGTATCTTTGGAGCATCATGATATAACTGACTACTATGTTAGCGTTGCCAAAAAAAAAAAAATCATTATGATTAGCTATCAGAGAAAAGTGCAAACACTTTGGAGATCAACAAGGTTTTTTTGTTTTGTTTTGTTTAGTTTTTGTTTTTGTTTTTTCAGGGAAATGTACAAGAACTACCATAGCAGAGTCAAGATCTGTGAGTGGCACACATAGATAATGTCATTTAGGTGTGAGAGCCAAATACATTTAGGCCATCTTATCGATCTGTGTCTGGTTATCTTATCATCCGTGAAAATTCTTTTTGCCCTTCAATCAGTAGTAAACAGTTCTTGGAGCCTCTATAAAGGCCAAATCACTCCTCTGAGAATTGATCCCACATCCTTCATGCAGCCCTATTGGAAGTATGTGATTGGTCATAATTGGAATAACATAAGATTGCTATCTAGAGAATTTGGAATTAGGCCCCATAAATAGTTTGCAGTAGTCATTACTTTGTATCAATTAGGGAATATTCCAGTTTAACAGGAAGCACACAATTACTTCCCTCCTTGAATGAACGGATCTTAGTACTCTGTCACATTCCTTTTGAATTTTTCTTCTAAACATTTTTGAAGATTTTAATATAGACGAATTAAAGACTAGTACCAGATATACCCATCACCAGGATAAAACTATTATCAAGACTTTGTTGCACTCATTTAACCTACTTATTTACTGACTTATCTTCAATTGTGGTGAAAAATACATTTTAAACAAAATTTTAGCATAAAATTTGCCATCTTGGGACCAGCAGATGCACTCTTTGTGAGACAGACACAATGAGAGAAAACATGAGAAATCACACCCTTGGAGAGATGACCATGCAGCAACCCTTTCTCCTCCCAGATCTTGGGCACACACATGTGCCCTGTGTGATTTTGAAGCCACCAGGTTTGGAATTCAAACAACAGTCGACCATGTGGGAATCCGCACCGTGCCCTAAGGAAAAAACCTCTCAAAAAAAAAAAAATGGCCATCTTAATCATCACTAATTGTACAGTTGAAGCTATTCACATTGTTGCAAAAACGAGATCTCTAATAAAACTTTTTCATTGGATAAAACTAAAACGGTATCCATTGTGCAGTTTTCCATTTCTCCCCTCCCCACAGCCTCTGCAACCACAATTCTGCTATGAGTTTGACCACTTTAGGTAATTCATCTTTGTTACTGACTTATTTCACAGCATAATGTCCTCAAGTTTAACCCATGTTGTACCATCTGACAGGAGTTCCTTCTTTCTAAAAGGTGAATAATCTCCACTGTAGTATATAACACATTTTCTTTATCCATTTGTCAGTCAATGGATACGTGGATTGCTTTCACCTCTGGCTGTTGCGAATAATGCTGCAATGAACATAAACATGCAAATGTCTTCCAGATTCTGTTATTTCTGTTGGATGTAAACTCAGAGGTGGAATTGCTGGATTATATAATAATTTTATTCTTAATTTTTGAATAAACTGTGTACTGTTTTCCATAGTGACTATATTATTTTTTATTTCCATCGACGGTGCATAGTTTCCATTTTCTCCAAATCCTCAGCAATACTTGTAATTTTTTGTATCTGTAATAGTTTTCCTAACAGGTATTAGGTGATATTTCATAGTAGTTATGATTTGTTTTTTCTCTAAAATTTAGTAATATTGAACAAATTATCATGTTTGATAGCCATTTGTACATCTTCTTTGGATGAACACTTGAAGCTTTTGCTCATTTTTAAATTGGGTGGTTTGTTGTTAAGTTGTAGGAGTTCTTTACATAATCTGGATATAATCATTATGCTTATTAGTATATGATTTGGAAATATTTTCTCTCATTCTACAAACTGCCCTTTTGCTCAAATTATTTCCTTTGATGCGTGAAAGTTTTAAAATTTGATATAGTCTCATTTGTATACTTTTGCTTTTGTTGTTTGTATTTTTTGCTTTATACCTAAGAAATCAATGCCAAATCTAGTATGAAGTTTGTCTCCTGTTTTTTTCTAGGAGTTCTATATTTTTAGATATTATGTTTTGGGGTCTTTAATCCATTTAAAGTTAGTTTTTGTGTATGGTATAAAGTAAGAATACAACTTTATTCTTTCAAATGTGGATATCCAACTTTCCCAACACGCTTTGTTAAAGATATCCTTTCCCCCCTTTTGCAGTCCTGACAGTCTGGTCAAATATCAGTTGATCACATCCACAAGGGTGTATTTCTGGAATCTCAATTCTACTCCATTGTTCTATGAGTTTTTTTTCTTTTAATTTCATTTTATTTTATACATTCAATCATATTATTTAGCTTACAAAGTGAATATTTCAATATGGGAACATTTCTCCCTAGTCCAGTTGATCAAACTGTAAAATAGCTTCAACAGATAGTATCACATTTCTTTGACCCATTAATGCTGTGCCTCCATAATTTTCTTCTAAATGTCCTTCCTCAGACCCTACTCTTTCACACACACTATATCTGGTATTTACACCTATTTACTGGGTTTGTATGTCATTTAATCAATCAGTTTCAATCATAGAGTTTGAATACTCAGTATATATTAAGTGGGGACATACAATGTCTCTCCTTCATAGCCTGGCTTACTTCACTCAGCAGTAGATCTTCCATATTCTTCCACTTTCTGTCAAAAGCCAGGGTTTTGTTGTTGTTTTTTATGGCTGAATAGCATTCCATAGAGTATATGTGCCACAGTTTTTCAGTCCATTCGTCTGCTCGGGGGCATTTCTGCTGGTTCCATGTCTTAGCGATTGTGAATAGTGCCACAATAAACATTGATGTGCAAGCACTTTTCCAATGAAAAATTCTTCTGTCCTTTGGTTAGATACCAAGGAGTGGGATTGCTGGATCGTATGGTAGCTGTATTTGTAGACTTTTGAGGAATCTCCAAATTGTTCTCCACAGTGACTGGACTAACTTGCATTCCCAACAGCAGTGTAAGAGAGTTCCCCTTTCACCACACCCCTGCCAACACTTATCATTTTTTGTATTTTTAATCTTAGACATTCTGACTGTGGTGAGATGGTATCTCATTGTTGTTTTGATCAGCATTTCCCTTACTATGAGGGATGTTGAGCATTTTTTCATATGCTTTTGGCTATTCATATATCATCCTTAGAGAGTGTTTTTTTCAACTCATTCTCCCATCTTTTAATAGAGTTGATCATCTTTTTTCCAAACAGCTGCTTGAGTTCCTTGTGTATTCTGGTTATCAGTTCCTTATCTGATGCATAATTTACAAAAATATTTTCCCATTCTGAG
>NW_006204388.1:1067746-1068261 GCF_000334495.1 Tupaia belangeri chinensis
TCTTTTCTAGATCTGTGAAGAATGTGTCTGGTACTTTGATTGGCATTGCATTAAATATGTAGATTAATTCAGGTAGAATTGTCATTTTGATTATATTAATTCTTCCAATCCAGGAATATGGGATGTTTCCACTTTTTTGTGTCATTTTCAATCTCCTTTTTTAGCTTCTCGTAGTTTTCCTTGTGGAGATCTTTAACTTCTTTGGTTAGATTTATTCCTAAATATCTTATACATTTTGTTGCTGTGGAAAATGAAATAACTTTTTTCAGTTCTATCTCAGTTTGCCCGTTGTTCATTTATAGAAATGCTATCGATTTCTGTATATTGATTTTGTATCCTGCAACTTTACTCTATTCATGTATTATTTCCAGAAATTTTTTCATGGAAACCATTGGGTCTTCTATGTACACAATCATGTCATCTGCGAATAGAGAGAGTTCCACCTCTCCTTTTCCTATTTGAATGTCTTTTATTTTTTCCTCTTTTCTGATTGTGTTGGTGAGGACTTCCAGTAT
>NW_006204388.1:1068673-1070108 GCF_000334495.1 Tupaia belangeri chinensis
TCTACTATGTCTGTTGTTATATTGCCTGCTTCATTGCAGATTTGATTCACCTGATTTGTTTCTCTCTTCTTAATAAGTCTCACTGGTGATGTATCAATTTTGTTTATCTTTTTAAAGAACCAGCTTTTACTTTCATTTATTTTCTGTATAGTTCATTTATTTTCTATTTCATTTATTTCTGCTCAGATCTTTATTATTTCATTTCTCCTGGAGTTTTTGGACTTTTTGTTGTGGCT
Organism: Tupaia belangeri chinensis; assembly: GCF_000334495.1. Lineage (NCBI taxonomy): Eukaryota > Metazoa > Chordata > Mammalia > Scandentia > Tupaiidae > Tupaia > Tupaia belangeri. Next base: position 1,068,910 of record NW_006204388.1, read on the forward strand.
TTTCCAATTCTCTAAGGCATGATATTAGGTGTTCCCTTTGCCTTCTTTCTGTCTTTCTCTTATGTGCACTAATTGCTATGAACTTCCCTCTTATGACTGTTTTAGCAGTGTCCCAAAGATTATGGAAACTCGTGTCCTCATTGTCATTGGCTTCCATGAATTTTTTGATGTCAGTCTTTATTTCTTCAGTAGTTGTGGACTCATTCAGGAATAGGTTATTTAGTTTCCATGTATTTGAGTATTTTTGAGGATTTTTCTTGAAATTAAGCACAAGTTTAATTCCATCATGGTCAGAGAAGATGCTGGATATATTTTCTATGCCTTTGAATCTGTAGAGGCTTGCTTTGTGCCCCATGACGTGGTCAATCTTAGAAAAGGTTCCATGTGGGGGTGAGAAAAAAGTGTATCTCATGGTTTTTGGATGGAAAATTCTATATATGTCTGTTAAGTCCATTTGATTTATGGTATTGTTCAGATCCTTTATCTCTTCATCTATTTTTTTGTCTAGATGATCTGTCCAGAGGGGATAGTGCAGTGTTGAGGTCTCCAAAAATTACTGTATTGCAGTCTATCTCCCCTTTCAGATCTAACAGTCTTTCCTTCACATATTTGGGTGCTCCTGTGTTAGGCACATAGATATTTATAAGCATTATATCTTCTTGATCAATTGATCCTTTTACTACAATGTAGTGCCCTTCTTTGTCTCTTGAACAGTTTTTGTTTTAAAGCCTATTTTGTCAGAAATTAGTATCGCAACTCCAGCTCTTTTTTGGTTCCCATTTGCATGAAAAACCTTTTTCTAATCATTTAGTTTCAGTCTACGTATGTCTTTCTCCATGAGGTGGGTTTCCTGCAAGTAACAGATAGAGGGTTTCTGTTTTTTTATCCATTCAGCCAGTTTGTGTCTCTTGATTGGAGACTTTAGTCCATTATCATTCAATGTTATTATGGATGTTAACGTATTTGTCCCTAAGTTTAAGTTGGCCATTGTCTTAGTTGCCTTTTATTCCTTTGTTTCTATCTGTTAATTCTTTAGTTTTCCTGGAACAGTACTTTCTTCAGAGTTTCTCGAAGAGCTGGTCTGGTGTTGGCAAATTCTTTCAGTTTTGTTTATCTGAGAAGATTTTAATCTTTTTTTCCCATATGAAGGATAATCTTGCAGGATATAATAATCTTGGTTGAAATTGTTTCTCTCTTAA
>NW_006204388.1:1070429-1107283 GCF_000334495.1 Tupaia belangeri chinensis
TGGGATGCCAATTATTCTGATGTTTGGGCATCTTATGGAGTCTAGTATTTCTCATATATTATCTTCGTTTTTTTGTTGTTGTTATTTTCTCTTATCTTTTTGGTGTTTTTTTCTAGGTCAGAGGTTTTATTGTCTACATCGGAGATTTGATCGTCAGCATGGTCTAATCAACTTTTAATACTTTCAAGAGAGTTTTTGATTTCCTCTATTACAGACTTCATCTCTAATAGTTCCATCTGAATCTTTTTCAAAGTGTCCATTTCTTCTTTCATATCATGAAAGGATTTCCTAATTTCCTGTGGTTCATTGTCTCTTTTCTCTTCCAACTCATAAAATTTGGTCACTATGAATGTTCAAAATTCTTTCTCTGACATTTTGTTAATGTCCTCCATTTTCACAAAAGGTGGAGGGGAGTTACACTGTTCCTTTGACAGAGACATATTTCCTTGTTTATTTAGACCTGAGGCTCTTCTACTCCTAGTCATTGGAAGATGTATTCACTTTTGAATACCTCTTAGGAGAATGTTGCAGTGACTAAGAGTGCATTTCCCTTTTGCTGTGAATTGACGTGTACTGAAGTCTCTGTTCTACTGTTTTTAGTAATGTGGTCTCAAGAAAGATACTCTATTCGGGTGTCTGAAGAGCAGTATCTCCGTTTTAACAGCTGGTTCAGTACAAGGGAGGATCCCAGAGAAACTTATATTACTAGAAAATTTCAGATCTTTGATTCTAGATCTAGCTAGTCCCTCTGGCAAGGTGGAAGATGAGGAAAAGAAGATAATATAAGAGAAAAGAAAAGAGTACAGAGGGGAATTTTAAAAAGTCTATTTCGCCAGAGGCCTAGAGATGAAACTGGAGGCTGCTGCAGCGAAAAATACAGTCTGTGGGGAAAGGAAGAGGAAGTTATTAACAAAAGAGTGGAGAAAAGCAAAGAAAAAAAAGAAAAAAGAGAAAAAAAAAGCCTACTTGCCTAGAGGTTCGGGTGGGTCTTGAGCTGGGGAGCCTGGAAGTGAGGTGGTGGGGCAGTGGTGGCCCTGCCTCAAGGAGATGGAACTGGAGGCTGCTGCAGCAAAAAGGACAGTCATCATTCTGAGTTTTTATGTCAGTACCACATTATTTGATTACCGTAGCTTTGTATCTCTTAACATTTTTTTACACAATTTTCCCCTTTTCATTTTGATGTATTCTATAGCAAATTATCTTACCCCTTGATAATGAATCCTTAAAAATTACAAACACCTTTTTACAAAACCACAATGTCAGTATTACTCAGAATAAAATTGGCAGTATTTCTTTGGTATCAACTTACACATAGTCTGTAACCGAATGTATGACCTGCTTCAGAAAGGTATGTGTTGGCTCATTTTAAGATTTAAAGATGACCCACACTTTAACTTGTTTATGTCACTTAAGTTCCTTTAATTTACGGAAGTCCCTCCCACCCTTCTTTTCCCATAGCTATTGACTTATAGAAATCGGCTTAATATTATTGTCCTATAAAATGTCTCACATTCTCGATTTCTCTCCCTTTGGTATACTATTAATTTCAAATGGAGGTCAACTTGTGGCTGAATTGTATGGTCATTTAAGTATAAATTGAAATTAGCTCTATAACATTGATCTTTTCATGCCTACATGCCATTTTCTAAACTTCTCTGCAAAACTGGAAATTCTAGGAGCTTTTCTCAGTTTCACTGGGCATTCTCAGACATGTCTTTCTATGTAGAAAGGGTCAATAGGCTTCTCTTCTCATAGGAGTGAATATTTGCTGGAAAACTTTTTGTTTGCAGGTTGGTGGAATACATAGGCTATCCTCATTTAGTTCTCGTTATCCCTGGCACCCAACTTTGACCTTGTTCTTGTTCTACTACTGTTCATAACTAGGAATTTATAAAAATTTCTTGACTTCTCGTTTTATTTAATATAGTATCAGTAGATTTTTCCTTTGTTATTCTAATCTGTCTGTTTGTTTTTCAGGAGGAGATTTGGGGAAATTAAAGACCTGCCTTGCTGCCAAGATCACATCATTGGAAGTTTCCCTCTGTTGTCATCACTGGAAGCCTCTCACTTTTTGTAAAAAAAAAAAAAAAAAAAAAAAGCATTAAATAAATAAAATCACAAAATACTTTACCTCCCACTCTAGTTCTTTTCACTTCATCCTCCTGAATCCTCTGATAAAGGAAAATTATCTCTACTCTTATCCTTACAAGCAATACTACCCAAAAAGTCACCTGCATGTATGTTTGCTTATGCTCACCGGCATGAGTTTCTCTGAAACAAATATTCAGGGGTGGAAGTGCTAGGTTGGGCAAGGAAATCTCATACCCACATGTGTTTTCCATCTACACTTAACCTTTCTTTTTTTAAATTATTTTGAATTTTATTTATTCATTTACTTATTTTATTTTGACCAGAGAGAGATACAGAGAGAGAAAAAGTGAGAAAGCAAGCCACCAGGTCCAGAACTTGAACCATGGTCAGCCATGTGGGACTGTCCAGCACCTTAACCACCACGCAACCTGCTGATCCCTACACTTAACCTTTCTGATGTTTTATATTTCTATATCATTGGTGGTGTGCAATGTATCTTATTCTTAATTTCTTTTTCTTTCTTTTTTTGCAAACAAACTTTCATTATTGTAGTTCAATCTTTCACAAACATACTGTACAGAGTCTTATATGGTATAAAACAACAAATGACACACTCTCTATTCACTTTAACACACCACTAAAAATAAAACGATTAAGACTTTGGGAAATTCAAAAGCACAAGAAAACAAAAATGGTTACAAATTCCTCAGCTTTTTACAATAAACTTTTGTCATTTAACACACATAGTGTCACAGTGTTTGATATAGTTTATTTTGTACTGCATTTTACACTTCTTTCTTTCTTTTTTTTTTTTTTTGAGAGGTTTTTGCTATAGGGCACGTGCGCTCGCCAGACAGACAGAAAAAGACAGAGAGACAGAAAGTGAGAAATCATCCCCCAGGGAGGATGGCCATGCCACAATCCCTTCTCCTCCGTTCTCCTCTCGGGATCTTGGGCACGCACACACATGCTCCTGGCATGAGTTTTAAGCCACCAGGTCCAGGACGCGAACCATGGTCAACCACATGGGAGTCCAGCGACATAGCCATTACACTAACTGCTGGTCCCAGCATTTTATGTTTCTTGATGGTAAGGAGAGGTTGAGACTCTTCAAGACTTATTATGCATTTGGTTTTCTTCTTTGTGACTGGCCTGTTTGAAATATTGACAATTCCTCTCAGTTTTTATGTCAATTTCTTAATGATTTGTGAGAATTTTGAAAATATACTCTGAATAATAATTGGTTTGTGTGTATTTTTATTAAACGCAATGAATTCTCGTAGTCTTCTATAAATCTTTCTTCTTTCCCTCTCTCTCTGTATTTCTGCCTCTGCCTTGCTCTCTATACATCTGTCTCCATCTGTCCATCTCCCTCTGTTTCTATCTCTATTTCATGTTACCTACTTATATCTATATCCCTTTGAATAACTTCTTCTTTCACTACAACTCATATTTCATCCAGAGAAACAGCCAAGGAAACAGGCAGCATACTATATTTTCTATTTTGTCACCTTTCCATCTCTAACCACCCCTCACCCCATGGTCAACATTGACATTTCTTCTTAGAATACACCTTCTATGTACTGACCCTTATGCAAACAGACACTAGGAGTGTTCTGCCTTCATGGACAGCCTGCCAGATACAATCATATCCTGTGTATTAGCTTTGAGTTCAACTGGAATTTTTTCTTTCAGTGTTTTTTTTTTTTAAGAGAGTTTTTGTTTGTTTGTTTGTTATAGGGTACATGGGCTCGCCAGATAGAGAGACACAGAGAAACAGAAAGTGAGAAATCACCCCTTAGGGAAATGGCCCTGCCACAATCCCTTTTCCTCCATTCTCCTCTTGGGATTTTAGGCACATAGGCATATGTATCCAACATGTTTTAATCCCCCCCACCACCTAGTCTGGGACTCGAACCATGGTCAACTATGTGGGAGTCCAGTTATGTAACCATTACACCATCTGCTGGTCCCTCAGCAGGTTTTGTTTGGTTGTTTTTGTTTGCATGTTTGTTTTTCACCCTCTTTCCTTTTTCTGGACTTTTCTAAGCCTATATCTCTACTAGGACTGTCTTAAGTCTGGTGAGTACAGCAAACAAAATGTTAAATGTGCAGTTGGTGTTAATAAGGATGATAGAAAAAAATAAAAACAAATTTTAATTGTTTCTCAAAACAGCCCATTCATTGATATAAAGGCTTGATATTGCCACAAAATAATTCAGTTGAGATAATAATGTCAACTTTTGAAATGGGTGCATGTTACAATGAGTTTGGAAAAAATGTTTCTAAGCCAGAGCATATATCAGATCATATTAACAGGTTGCTCCCTGCCTCTCATTGCCACCGCCCCCACCCCCAAACGGCCCCCCCTAAACACACACAAAAAATTGGTGTTAATGCATAAATTCCCTGGGAAGTTGGAATCAGAAGCAATGAATTTTTAAATATTCAGAACTACTTAATATAACTTTTTAAATTGAGAGATACAGACTAGACATTTCTTGGTTTTGTTTTGCTTTTCTATCTTTCTTTTTGGCTTTTCTCTTAGCACAGACTAGAGAAGCAAAAGCAAATACAGATGTTTATTTTATTTATTGGATTCCAACTTAAATATCCTATTATATTTAGTTTACTTTTAAACACAGGCTTCTGTTTGAGTCCATGACTAAAACACCCAATTTTGTTCTTTTCTTACTGAAGTTGTTAAAAGAAGTAATATATGAATACTTGATAAAAGCCCAAGGAGGATAGTAACATCCAACTCTAAGTACATATCGCATAATCTAGAATATACATTTTTTTAGAAAAATGCACTTTACAAAGAATAGTGGGAGTTTTTAAAATTACAATGACAATATGGGACCAGCAGTTAGCATAATGGCTATGTCACTGGATTCCCATGTAGTCAACCACGGTTCGCGTCCCGGACCCGGTGGTTTAAACTCATGCCGGGTGCATGTGCATGTGTGCCCAAGATCCCGAGACGAGAATGGAGGAGAAGGGATTGCGGCATGGCCATCCCCGCCCCCCCCCGGGGGGGTGATTTCTCACTTTCTGTCTCTCTGTCTCTCTCTGTCTGGTGAGTGCACACGCCATATAGCAAAAACTTCTCCAAAAAAAATTACAATGACAATATGTAAGAAAGAATCAGTCAGGGATAAACATATCCAGCTTAAGTTTATATGCAATACAACTGTATTTTCTAAAGCAGAATTGTAATCCAAAAGCAATATTTAGGTTCTGACTGATGGGTTAGATTTGGAGAAAAAAATAGTAGTACTAGAGGCTCAAAACTGTCCCAAAATATAAAGAATTTTATTTTAAAAATGACAAGCATTCTTCAGAGTTCCAGGCCTCTTACTTATTTTAATAAAACAGATTATCTTGAAGGAAGGCTCGTAAACTCTCAGCCACTCATTAGATTATGCCTGCACCATTGGAGAGTTCACTAGGGAAGTTGACAGGTACCTACGTGACTCCAGATGTAAGTGTTAGGATTAGGGTTAGGATTTCAGGTAACACAAAATGCAAAGGTTAATAACCTTACTTAAAAAACGTCTATCATAATTACTACTTTTCATTATGTTCAGCCTATATCATAATCAAAAGGAATGAATCGTTTCAGTGATTTTGCATCTAGCCTATCATAAAATTCTTTATCTTAATGGCAAAGATAATATTTGTATTAAATTCAGGTTGAACCTTTTACTACACATTCTCAATCCTTGGATTTCCTAAATTATTAAAACCACTCTTAGATATGTCTAATATAAGAAATGGCAGGTAAGCTACTTGCTTCATAACTTAATCTAAAAATCTTCTGTCTTCAAGTATAATTGATCAATTTTTATTTGGTTTCAATTTAGCAGCAACAAACTTAAAAGGATTTATTCACTAGCTAGATTATAATCTTTGGATACAGTCTTCATACACACCAGGCAATGATTAATTTGTAACTTAAGTTTCTAATTCCTTTCTTCTTAAATTAAGAAAAATTAGAGTTTCTGTTTTGCCAAAAATGTAATAATTTATGTCTTAAGCAAGTCTGAATAAAAGGGATGAGCGAAGATTGTAACAAGTACAACTTTTGTGTGTTATGTTACCATACTAAATACTTAAAAGTATGAAGTTTACACATATAATTATTCTTGTGAAAATCCTGTGGATATTCAATTAATAGAACAGGGCCTCCCCAGAGTCTCTAAAGAGTATGATCTGTGACATGGCAGTGGATAGTGGGGTCACCCAGCAGTACAGAGAACAAACACTGGCCTCCAAAAGACACAGCTGTAGACTGAGGAGGGCCCAGGTTCTGAAGGTCCCAGGAATTAGAAGATGTTGAGAAGAAAACAAGGTGGTCCCTATGTCTTCCTAGCCTAGCCAAGTTGGCTCAATGGGTAGGCAAACAAACAAACAAACAAATTAAAACCAATAATATTTAGGTAGTTCCTTCTGTGCGCTACTGTTAGCATGATTTAATGCTGCCAATGTGTAGAGTTTGCCATCTAAGCGGCCTTAGATAAGGATGTAACCTCCTTGTGCCTCAGTTTTCTTATCTGTAAAATGAAGGCTGTAACATCACATTCCTCAGAGCCCTCTATGAAAGTTTACTATATTCATTCTTATAAGATGCTTACAATGGTTCCTGGCACAAAATAGCATTCCTTAAATGTTTATTATTATTAGTGTAGTGTTGCTGTTGATTGTGTAAGGAGAAGTACGCAGATAGAGCATGCTGTGGCAGAATTCCAGCAAAAGTTCTATTGACTTAGCTTTTCTCATTATCAAACCTTGATCACAATCATATGCAAGATTCTAATAGCTCACTTATTTCTCTGGGCTAACATCAGGTGGGTTTATTTTTCTCCCTACAGGATAGATCTTTCTTTAAAACTATGACACACAAGATTTTTAAACAGAGCTCTACAGACACCCAGGAGTTTCAAACAGGAACTTAAATTATGGTTTGTTTTTGGTTTTGTTTTGCCATAGGGCACGTGTGCTCACCAAAGAGACAGAGAGACAATGAGAAGGAAAGTGAGAAATCACTCCCATCACCCTCCGGGGGAATGACCATTTCACAATCCCTTCTCCTCCACTCTTCTCCTGTGACCTTGGGCACACACACACACACACACACACACACACACACGCCAAGTGTGATTTTCAAGCAGTCAGGTCCAGGACACAAACTGCAGTCAGCCATGTGTGACCACACCACCTGCTGGCTCCAAACTGTGGTTATATTGAGGTACAAAATTAAGAACGTTTTCCTTGTGAGATGATTTATGTCTTCTACCTAGAAGCAGGATTGCTAATGAACTGCAAGCACTTCAGCACACTCTGAGAGCCTTGACTTAGTAAGAAAGTCTCAAGTTCTACTTCTGCACTTTGCAATAGACTTGACCCACCATCTCTCATTCCAGCATCTTATTGACATCGGCTGCCAGAGTCCTCGCTGCTTGCCATTCATTGATGGCTGCCACTTATTTATTATTCCAGTTTCTGCTCCTTCTTCTCTTCCTTCCTTTTTTGTCTTTCCCCCTTTTCTTCCTGTTTTGTGAGATTTTTTTTTTTTCTTTCTCCAAAGGGTGAGTCAAACAGAGACACAAGGAGTTGGAAAAAAAACATGAGGCAATGATACCATGTTGTTTACTGGATGAGTTCAGTGGGGATTCACAGACTCTTAGTAGGCTCCCAAAGCCCAAAGAAGTCCGACTCCACCTTGGAGCTAGTAACGTGTGTGAACACTCATGGAAGGTTTCACTCCCTCCTGGAGTTCGCAATGCATGGAGCTGAGCTGATCGAAGGCTGATCCAAGCCAAGGCATCAGGGCTGAGCAAGCAGGGCTGAGCTGAGCAGGGCTAGCTAGCAGACCAGAGCAGAGCTAGCTAATCAGGTGCTCCTTTCTCTAAAGGGCTGCAGACCATAGTGGCTTATTGTCCTAAACCAGACTGTTGCTCACACACATGCACAGTTCATTCAACGGCATTAAACAGCCAATTACTTAGTAAGTGTACAAGTGCATAACAAATATACTTAGTAAGTGTACAAGGGTATAACAAATAATATAAGTTTACCCTGTGGTCTTCAAACATGATAAGGTAGGAGATAAGGAAGCCAGACTAAACCATCCTGACTCCATTTACAATACACTTTTTCTTTCTCTTTCTTTTGCCTTTGGAGATTTTTAAATTTCATGTTGGTCTGAATATATATTTCAGAGGCTTATGGACAATACTGTAGCCACAATCTAGTTGTACTATCTGGGAGGCAGCTTAGAATGTCTAGTCTATCATGAAGTGGGGAGTGGAGGTCAAGAGTCCTTGCTTTTCGAAGGCTTTGTGTTTATTTTGTTTGTAGCATTGTGCTAAGACCGACAAGGAAACCGGTTTTTCCCCACAGCATTTTCACCTCCTTCCCACAGCAGCATGCTAAGAGGTTAGCAGTGTAGGCGCAGGAACCTGGCCATACCATACCCAAAACACTATTGTTAATTTTTTATATTCTTCCTCACCAATGTACTTATCATTGCATTCCTCTTGCAACCTCAACAATTCAGTCAGTGGAGTCAACTTTAATTTTGTTGCATTATATTGTCACTGACCTTTTTTGAAATTTTACCTAAAGACAGAGTATGGTCAGTAAATAAATATGTGTGTGCTCATACACGTGGGGATTCACAGACAGCATGCTATAATCTGAAATCTTAAATAATTACCTAGTATAAGATAGAGGGTCAAACTTATGTAAAAGAGTTCATTGGGAAACAAATAATGAATGTCCTCAGGGAAGAAAGGATTACACATCTCAGACTGGTCAGAAATGAAATATCATAGCATAAACATCCATAGTTTATGCTAATTGCTGCATGTGGAGTTAAAATACAACATTCTTACAGATAGAGTCCAGCCTTTGGAGGCAGCTGTTAGAGGGAGCTGTTAGTGGGGGCTGTACTACTGGGTGCCCCAGTTCCTGGTGCTCACAGGATAGCCTCAATTACATGCTAGCAGGATGACTGGTCAGGAATGTGCCCTAACAGGGACACTAATAGGACACAGAGACTGGTCATGTGGCTCTCTTTGGAGGGTTGTTTTAAGAGTTGTCTGTAACAGTTCATGTCTGGGATCTGTACTTAGGTCACCTTCAACAACTTCCCTTCCTGTAAATAAGGAAAGGAGTGCCGGGAAATGGGAAATTGAGAGAAAACAAGAGAGAGTCAAGGGCATTCTGGCCCTGTCAGCCAATGTGACGCTCCTTGCTAACCCTGGAGCCTGAGTTCCAATCATCTCTTTCTCTCTCTCTCTCTGTCTCTCCTCTCTCTTTCTCATATGCACACACTCTCTGGCATGAAAACAAAAACAAAAACTGCAACTGGTCCATGTCTTTCCTCACTGCTCCTATGTTCCTGTACTTCCAAGTCCCCTTACTATGTATGCTCCTTTACTTTTGTTTTGTTTTAGCACTTTATATATTTTTAATATTATTATTATGTTTATTACTTAGTCTCTACTTGTCTCCAATGGACTATATGATTCAGAAGAGCTAAAATTGTTATTAATTTCTTTCACCAATGTATCCCAAGCACCTGTTTGCTGGTAAATAGTGTGAATGGAAAAAAAAAAAAAAAAACCTCTGAAACATCGAAGGAGGTTTATTTTAAGCTAGCATGAGTGACTGTGATTTGGGGAAACATAATCTCAAGAAGCTTTGAGAAAGTGCTTCCCAAATTTTGGCAGATCTTTTATACATTTCATGAAAACAGACTTACAATCAAAGTTTTTAGTTAATTCATGGAGTCTTAGCTATTGTTTTGAGGGGTAAAGATGGGGACTTATAGGTATGTTCAGAGAGACTTCCATTTGTTATTGGTTAAGGCAAGGCTTTTGTGTAAAACTTGGATCAGCAAAGGCCTGCAGACCATGTGATGGTTAAGGTACTGGACTCCCACATGGTTGATTAGGGTTCGAGTCCAAGACTCAGTGGCTTGAAAATCATGTCAGACACACATGCATGCATGCCCAAAACCCTAGGAGCAGAATGGAGGAAAAGGGATAGCAGTGTGTCCATTCCCCCTGCGGGTTGGGGTCATTTCTCACTTTCCCTCTCACTGTCTCTCAAACAAGCTCATATACCCTATGGCAAAAAAACTAAAAATAAATAAATAAATAAAAACTTGGATCAGCAGAAAGGAAAGTTTAAGCTTAACCATAACATAGATAAGGGAGTTTACCCATCGTGTGATGCTATGTCAGAATCAGGACATAAGGAGTAGGCCACAATTATTGAGACCTGTTGAGTAAGAGTGAAAGCTTATAGGTGTAGCTCTCTCCAGGCCGCTTACTAAGGAAGAGCAAAGAAAAAGTGGCCAGAGTTCAGTTCCTAGCAGTTAGGACAGAAGAAATGTTTTCTAATTAATTGCTTTTGAATGACCAGATGCACTCAGGCAACACAGACTACGTCAGATTATAGAATTTACTCGAGAATGGATTGTGTCCTGAAGTAACCATCCTTTTCATCTCTACATCCCCTGAGTCTGGAAATGTATAGTGTAATGGATGCAAAATGGATTCAGGCACAACACAGCTTCTCAAGGCTTGGGAATGATCCAAGTTCAATCAAAACCCATTATCATTAAAGTCTTCTTTCTGAACTCGACAACCAAATACGTGGGTGTAGGAATCTTTCTATATCTGACTGATATCATGTACCCAGAAGGTCAACACATTGTGGACAATAATAGCTACAGTCCCTTGAGCCAAGACTGTGACCTATATCATGGTGAATATTTATGTTCACTAGGTTATTTAATGTGTGAATGTTGACATTTAAATTAAAACTAAAATAAAGTTCACTATTTTGTAATGAAAGAGTAATATCATGAAAAACAGTTGTGCTTTCTCAATAGATAGTTCTACCCTGATGCCCGTGTCATTTTGATTTTTGCTTAGCATAACATCACGGTCTAATTTCATGGAGTGATCCTATCTACCTCATCCAAGTGAAGAGACACTACTGAAGAAGCCCTTTCTGAGAACCTTTCTTTGTTTTTGGAATTTTTTGTCTTACATAGTGAAAGAAGTAATTATCTAAGATAACCTTAAGAAAATATGCCTTCTTAATGCTCAAGAGATGGCATAATGTTCAGAGGATTTCTATGTAATTTCTGATACAAAATATCTTTGTAATTAAGTTTTGGGGAGGAATGCAAACCATGATACATAAAATAAAGAGGAATATATGTTGTATTTTTTAAAAAGGAAAAGAAAGTTTATAGTAATCATAGCCCATTTCTGTCCAGAGAGGTAGAATTCAGATATATTTTATTTTATTTTATTTATATTCATTTATTTGCTTTCCCATAAGGCATGTGAGCTTACCAGAGAGAGAGACAGTGAGAGGGAAAGTAAAAAATCACCTCCCGGGGGTGATGGTTATGCCATAATCCCTTCTCCTCCACTCTCCTCCTGGGATTCTGGGCATATACATACATGCACCCAGCATAATTTTCAATCGTCCAGGTCTGGAACTTGAACCATGGTCTGCCAGTGGGAATCCAGCACCTTGACCACTATGTCACCTGGTGGTCCCATCATACTTTATTTTTACCTGACTTTCCTTTTTTCTTTCTTTCTTTCTTTCTTTTTTTTTTTTTTTTTTTTTTTTTTTTTTGTTTTTTTTTTACGACCCTATGAGGTTTTTGCTATAGAGCACATGCGCTCGCCAGAAAGACAGACAGAGACAGAGAGACAGAAAGCGAGAAATCACCTCCCAGGGGGCATGGCCACGCCGCAATCCCTTCTCCTCCATTCTCCTCTCAGGATCTTGGGCATGCACGCACACGTGTCTGGCATGAGTTTAAGCTGCTGGGTCCGTGACTCGAACCACGGTCGACCACATGGGAGTCCAGCAACATAGCCATTATGCTAACTGCTGGTCCCACCTCCACCTGACCTTTCTTTTGCTCTCCTTCCAGTAGTTAGAATGATGGTCTTTCCCTGACCTCTCTACAATGGATACTCTAGGTTGTATTACTCTGATTTTACACAATTACTGTACTCAGTCATTTGTACTCAGACAGTCATATATACCTGAAAAACCAGGCACTTTCCAAAGGCTTTATGTGATGCTAGCATCTGATCTTGCTTTATAACAATATATTCATCAGTTAAGAGTGCCTTTGTATTTTCTCACATAATAACACAATTAAGGACTTCACAAGTTACGCATAAGAATGATGCTTTAGGGAAGATTCGAACCCTTTTATATTCTACGTCATCATGAGCACATCATTCGCTGATGTAAATACACAAGGTAAAGGAGATGTGAAAAAGTTTTCCGAAACAATGTGAGGAGAGAGAATTAAATCAAACTTTCTGCTAAATAATTTATGCCCTCAAAAATTATGTTTTAATGAGTGCATTAAAGTCTTAAGTGCTCAAAATTCAAATATCTCACTTTAGAGTTAGAGATCCCAGGAGGCAGACAAAATCACCAACTTGCTCAGGATTCATTCTAACCTTTCCTCACAGGCTGCAACTGGAAACACAGTCGAGGAACAGGAAAGTTGACCTCAGATCCACCATTGAAAATTCCACTGAAAATATGAATAAGTGCATGCAGAAACCAAGGAGAAACCTAAGCCCTTTCATATGCTGTTTAAGGGTAGACAAGCGAAGAGTCATGTAGAGACTCTTACGAATAGAAGAGATGAAAAGCTGTCTGTTCACAAGACTCTGATATGACTTACATATCACAGAATGAGAAATGTATTGGATGATTAGTGCTAAAATTAACTTTTTAAAAAAGTTTATCTATTGGGACCAGCAGTTAGTGTAATGGTTATGTCGCTGGACTCCCACGTAGTCAATTGCGGTTCGCGTCCCGGACCCGGTGGCTTAAAACTCACACCAGGCGCATGTGCGTGCGTGCCCAAGATCCCGAGAGGAGAATGGAGAAGGGATTGCGGCGTGACTATCCCCCCTGGGGGGTGATTTCTCACTTTCTGTCTCTCTGTCTCTCTCTGTCTGTCTGGCGAGCGCACGCGCCTTATAGCAAAAATCTCTCCAAAAAAAAATAGTTTATCTATTAATTTCTTCCATGAGCAAAAGAGACAGAGAGATAAAGAGAGACAGAGAGAGTGACAGCATCCTCCAGCAGAGTGCTGACATCATTCACCCTCAGCCTCGGTCAGTTCCACATTATGGGCACGTGCATGCCTGTTGCACTCAAGGACATCCTTGGATGCAAAACTGGAATGCCCCAACATGGGAGAGCAGCAAAGAGCATTGCTCTTTACCCACACCAGTGGGGACTATCCAGTCCCCAGTGAAAAAAAGTAAATTTTGAGGACAATTAACCCAGCCTCAGTAATTTTACAGAGGATCTATATAGGTTCAGAGAGATGTTCTCAAACCATAATTGGTTGACATGGGAGGCTATAGCAGAAAAACAGAAAAATCATCTTTGCTATTAAGGTTTATCTGTCTTATTAGGTTCATCTAACATGTTAGGGCATCAGGTAACATGATGCAAAATGGTTGAGCTTGTCAGGTATTTCACTTTGCTCCCAGAATTTATTGATGGATTTTTGTTCTATTTTGTTATTGCCTTTGTTGTCATATGATTGGGTCATCAGAAAAGACACGACATATTTTTCTATGTTTTTCTATGCAAAAAAATGTGTCATGTATTTCCTGACAACACAATAGTTATAATCCCCTCTTTATCTCAATAATAGAATTATTATTTCTGGGTATCTTTACTTCTGCCTAGAAACAGGTTATTTTTATAAACAGATTAGTAAATGAAGTCCCCAGGGTTTATTCCTGTTCAGTTAATTTGCTTTCTACCGTACAATTAACTATAGTGAGGAGAATACACAGACTAAGAAGGGGATAAACTGAGGGCCTGTCATCAGGCGATTTTAGATACTGAACATTGGCATAATTAAATTCAACCCACTGGAGAGGCAATAAAACATATAGATTCAAATTATAAGTCAATTATTTCAGAGGAGTGGTTGTGGTTATGCAGTGAAAAAACTAAAAGCCAAAGACCACAATAGAGGTTGCAATATTTAGTCTAGTCAACAACTCACAGACTGCAATAACCAAAAGGTTTGAAAAAGATCTAGTCGGTAATTCTTCACCAAGGTTAGCGAAGTAACTGATGGCTGAACAAAGAATTTGTCACATGAGTCCGGGACTCTCTCCAACCAAGCTCTAGCCTTGGGGATAATGTAGCTCTGAAAGATATTTATACATATATTTCTGAGTTTTGTGGAATATTTGAATAGCCCCACATAATTTCAAATAAATCCTGGTTGAAGTTTCTTGGATCTTGATTTGTTTTGAAACAGCAAGTTATTTACCAACATTAAAATCACTAAGCTAGGCCAACTTTCTTGATTGTTTATTTAAGAAAAGGGAGAACAAATAGTCCCCAAAGTTAAGCTGCTGATATTGAGGAAGAGGATTGTAAAAATCAAGGACACAGGAAATAGCAAATGCCCTCAGCTACAGTCAGCAGCAAATGAGCTAGACTGGATGAAAAGTTTAAAAATAGAGGACAAAGAAGAAGGAAAATTGAGGAGACAATTTTTTTTTTTAAACAAAACTCCTCTAAATTATGTTAAGTTTTACCTGGACTTTAAAAAACCAGAATAACTTAGTTATTCTAAAACAAAACAAAACTGTTTATGTATCAGGATGCTATTTTCTGCCCTCGAAAAAGCAGCTAATCAGCACTTTAGAGTAATCAAGAAATTAACATCTAAGTAATCCCCTTCCAAAGGCTGCTCACCTAACTCATTCAGGTATCAAACAAAGCAATTGAATTGACCGAGCTCTCCTTGTTACTCTGAATCTGAAGGTAAAAGTCTACTCTTCTTTATTAGTTGTTAATTTTAAGGGGGCTGTTTATTTACCTGTTTCTTCCATGAACAGAAAGAGAGAGAGAGAACATCCCCAACAGGGTCCCGATGGTGAGATACACCCCACCCTCAGCTAGCCATAGATGGTGGACACGCATGTACCCAGCATACTCATCTCGAGGTGCAAACCCAGAGCCATCCCAAGTGGGTCAGCCTCACAGAACATTAGGTTTTACCACTGGGTTACTGTTTGGTTCCCTATTATTGCCATTTTCAAATGATTATTACGTTACAAAATGTTAGGGCTTGAAGTCCCTTTCTGACTATCTGGAGCAGGGGTCTCCTGCCAATTGCATTATGCCATCAAGTGAGCAAAGAGAAAACTTTTATTACATTTAGTCACTATAGTTAAGGAGTTGTTTGTTACAACTACTTGTGATACCCTGATAGGCATAAAGGAAATTGTTTTCTTTTTTCCAAATAAGTAGTTTTTTTCCACATGATAGACATTACACATATTTCTCACCAATATCTCATTTTCCTCTTCTAGAAGATGAGATTATTGACTTTCTTGAAATTCGCCAATAACTTGTAAATGGAGGTTATGT
The DNA here is from genome assembly GCF_000334495.1 of Tupaia belangeri chinensis. NCBI lineage: Eukaryota > Metazoa > Chordata > Mammalia > Scandentia > Tupaiidae > Tupaia > Tupaia belangeri. The sequence continues at coordinate 1,086,003 of NW_006204388.1, forward strand.
GTGACTATAGTCAATTATCCAGTTATCCTGGCAATAGTTATTGAAAGGGTTTCATGTGCTAGATGTAGTAGCTACCACGCAGTGGAACCGTTGGCATGGGTTCCTAAGTGACTGCGTGAAGTTGTACCCTATGTCAACAAAAATGGATGCTTAATTTGAACAAGAAACAAGTTTTTATTAGATAAAGCCATTGAGATTTTGAGTTTGTTAAAACAGCACAACCTAACTTATCTTGACCAATATGTGGTATATGTGTGGATATACCTGTATGCCACAAATTACTCAGAATAGTCAGAATATACACACATACGTGCACAAATTATTACATGAAGAATTTTGATAATATAGTGGTGCTCTATTTTTATAGAAAGATTTCTTCATTATGCCTTATAGGAAAATAATTTTCAACAATTGCCACTTTTTATAACACCATGCCAGAAAGCCAATCATAGGGTGGATGACTACCTCCACTAGAGGTTTTGCAAGGTCCTGGTCACGTTTCTGATCCTTTCTACATTTTTTTTTTTTTTGAGAGGGGTTTTTTTTTTTTTTTTTCACTTTAGGGCGTGTGCGCTCGCCAGACAGACAGAGAGAGACACAGAGACAGAAAGCGAGAAATCACCCCCCAGGGGGGATGGTCGTGCCACAATCCCTTCTCCTCCATTCTCCTCCCGGGATCTTGGGCACGCACGCACACGCGCCCAGCGTGAGTTTTAAGCCTCCGGGTCCGGGACGCGAACCGCGGTCGACTTCATGGGAGTCCAGCGACATAGCCATTACGCTAACTGCTGGTTCCCCCTTTCTACATTTTAATTAGTATGAAAAATAAACACAGAAAGTAGGTAGAATGGTAAGTCTCAATATATTAACTATTTCATGCTTTAAGAAATGGTCAGTTGGACTCCCACACAACTGACTGTGGTTTGAGTCCCAGACCTGGCAGCTTGTCTTCTCACATTCCCTCTCTCTCTGGTGAGTGTGTGTTCCTTATAGACAATTTTAAAATAATAAAAATATGGAAGATTTACTGCTGAATGAAGCAAGCTAGGCTATGAAGGAGAGACTCTGTATGTCCCCACTTAATATATACCGAATGTCCACACTCTATAACTGAAACCGATGGGCTAAAGGATGTACAAACACAAGAGGTGGATGTGAATGCCAGATGTGGTGTATGTGGAGGAGTGGGGCCTGGGGAAGAACATTTGGAGGAGGGATACGAAGACAGCATTGTTGAGACAGGGAGGTAGTGTTGTTATATTTTGATCAACTCAACCGGGGAGAAATGTTCTTATATTGAAATGATCACCTTGTAAGCTGAATAATGTGATTGAATGTATTTAAAAAATGTAAAATAAATTAAAAAATAATAACAACAAATAAAATTAAACAAACGATTCTTTTTTAAAAAGTGTCCACGTGAATTTTTCAACTCCATACTACGTCACGGAAACTGACTCATCTATTTGCAGGGAGAGCTGTTGGAAGGCTGTGAGCTTTTTCCTTACAGAATTGGAAAGAGCTTACTGTATGGAGGAGTAAGCAAAGAACACAGGAGGGACTACTTGATGCCGTGTTGGAAAGGAGCAAGAGGCTGTTTCCTTGCACAACAATGATGTCCACCCGAATCTTACCCTTTGGAAAAGTAAATCATGTGATTGGGAAGACAGACTCACAGTGGTCTTCCAGGGTGTCTTCTAGAGAGATGCAGAGGTTTTCTTTCGCCTGTGCAATTTTGAAAATCTAATTAGCTTTCACTTTCCCCAACGAAAAGCTCATGTGAGTTTCAACATCTTCACAATTACTACGGGTCCATTTTAAAAACTATCTCCTCTGACTAAAGAAACATGATGACTAAATGTAAAGTGATGCCTTGAATTGGAGCCTGAAATAGAAAAAAGGACATTATTTTTGGAAAAAAACGATTAAATCTAAATGAAGTCTGGAATTTACATGATAAAAATATATCAATGTTAATTCCTAGATTTGATAAATTTTGTAAATTTGGTTACATAAAATATTAACATTAAGGAATGCTGGAGGAACAACATCCAGGAACTGTCTTTACTACCATTGCAAATTCTTCTGTGAATTTAGAAATTATTTCAAAATAAAGGGTTTAAAGAAAAAGAATATTTGTTTTCTATAAGATAGGGAGCAAAATCATTAGAAATTTAATTCTATGGCTTAATTCATGATACAACCTACCTAAAAGAAAATTGGATTAGGTGGGGTGCACCTGAGGAGATAGAGGCTCTTCTTTGAACATTCTAACTTAAGCATAATAGAAATACTTTTCTTGTAATAATCTGTAGCAAAGCTAAGACAGGGTGGACTATTTAAGTAAATCTAATGGTTAGTGAATATCAAAAGAAATAAACACCTACAAAAGCTGACCTACAAAATGTGGCTTACTTATAATTTTACAGATCCAAAGTATCCTCTCCTACTTTGCTCCCAGTTTTCTTCCACCTAGTGAAGTTCTTAGCTGGGACTGGCAGTTGGTGTAATAGCTATGTCATTGGACTCCCATGTAGTAGACCATGGTTCGAGTCCCAGACCCAGTGGCTTAAACTCACGCCAGGTGCATGTGCATGGTGCTCAAGATCCCGAGAGGAGAATGGAAGAGAAGGGATTGCAGCATAGCCATCCCTCTCTGTGGGGTGATTTCTTGCTTTCCATCTCTCTCTTTCTGGTAAGTGCATGTGCCCTATAGCAAAAACCTCTCCAAAAAAAAAAAGAAAAGAAAAAGTTCTTATCATCTTCCAGATGAAGATTAGAGATGTTAAAATTTCATCCTTATGATTTCTTGAGGGATTCTATAGACACATAAAGTTACCTTTGTAGGATGTAACATCCATGTCTGTACATTACAAGTAACTTCAAAGTTCATATGATAGATATAGGAGGGTCATTTAATTTCAAAAAGTTACCTTCTGAGAATCAAAACTAGGAAAAAAAATGGTTGGTAGCTTTGCAGTCTGAATGAACTAGATTTAAATATCTAGTAACACAGTTATATCACCCTCTAACAAGCCTCTATTAACAAAATATTTGGTCAATATTAGTCTATTTGCTTATCTGTAAAACTTTGATGATAGAACCAACCCATTTACAAGGTTGTTGTGAGATTTAAATGACACAGCATAAGTAAAATCGTTCCTGGGATTAAGTGGTGTATCTCAACATGTTGATTCTATGTTTTCTGAACAAAGCATGGCTTTAGAGTAGAATAGCTTAAAAGGATGACCATAAGATGGAAGGAAAAGCAAAATATCAGTGAAAGCAGTATAGGCATACAACTGGGAGGTGGTCCTGCACAAAGGTGTGTATGGATAGTCATGTAAATACGGGATTTTGGTCACAACCATAGCTCCAGGATCTTTCAATCAGCATATCTTACCCTCATGTCAATGCTCATGACATCGTGGAAAGATGTATAAGGTGCATTGCCAAAGCTGTATCAAAAGTCTTTGTAAGACACAAGTCAGCTCTTTGTAAATGGGAAGTTCTCTTTATGTTAATTGTATCATCACAGACAATTCAGTATAAATGAATGGAACAGAACAAATTAAGACTTAATGTGAAATATTGGCCATCCTTCTGATTGAATAGAAGACCTTTGTTCATTCAAAACAAAACACATTAGTGGCTTTTGAGCACAAATGCTAAGTAATTGATAATTGAGTACCTGACGACTCACTGATCAGAAACAGTTCTAAGAATACTAATCATAGTGTTGATAGCTTGTAATAAGCAGAAGAGCTATTAGCAAAAGGTTTCAAAGCCCCATGAAAGCAATTAATGATGTAATGGTGTTTTGTTCTGTTTAATTACCAGTCATAATGCAATGTAATTAAACCCAATGACAGAGAGATGGCAGTACCAAATGCAGACAATTAAGCTAACCACAATATATGAAAGATATATTTACTCACCACATGAATCTTCTGACAGGAAGGATATAGATCTAGCTTATTAAAATAAACTTATTTTTTTGGAGTTATGTATAATAAAAACATACAGTTTCCATAAGACAAATTACAAATGATAATGTTTTTAAAAATTTAATACTGGGCCAGCTAGGTGGCAAGGTAGTTAAGGCAGCTGGATCCCACATGACTGACTATACAGTTCGAGTCCTGGACCTGGTGACTTGTAAAACACACTGTGTACATGGACATGCATGCCCAAAATCCTGAGAAGAGAAAGGATTATGGCCATTCTCCCCAGGAAGATTATTTCTCGCTTTCTCTTTTTTTCTTTTCTGACTCTCCAGAGAGTGCATGCTCCCTGGAGTGTCAGGGAGTGTCAGTGAACTATAAAAAAAGAAAAAGAAAATTTGATATTATTATATAAACTGATGTTTAAGAAATGTTTTTAAAAAACTTAAGAGTCTAAGGATTATTTGTTCTAATTTAGATGTTTAGAGAAGACAAAGATAAGGAAAAAAATACCATTTAGCAAACTTATTTGTCTTTTTCAAAAATGACTTGCAGTTCATTATGTATTCTGGATAATAATCACCAGTTGTGTATATAACACAATTACCTACACCCAGATTTGTAGCTTTTACTTTTATCATATCTTTTAAAATACAAAATTTAAAATTTTAATCTCAGTAAGTTTATCATATGGCCTACTTTTCTATATGGACTGTATTTTGGTGCCTTATTTAAGAATACCTTCCCTACCGTGTGGCAGTGTATATTCTCCCACATTCTCTTCTAATAAGGCTTTCTTTTCACACTTCCATATTTAATCTCTCTAAAGTTAATTGTGTTTTGAGTGAAATTGAGACCTAATTTAATTTTTTCTATGCAAATCCACTGGCCCAGTTTTAATTTTTAGCTAGTTTATTTGTTTTTTGAGACAAGCTAGTTATTTCTTTCCCAGCACCACTTTTTCACATAGACTATTCTTTTTTCACTGTAATACCATTTCTATCATTTATATCAAGTCTTTATATTTTCATATATGTACTTCGGGATTATTATATAATCATATATATTTTCTACATGAAAAACATAAATAATTTTATAACTTTACAGTAAATCTTTATCCCCACATTTATTTATTTTTTTGCAGCATTAATATACTATATATTAGCCCAATCAAAAATATTACAATACATATCATCATCAACAGAAAGTCATTCACCCTGTGTCTGCCAAATGCTTTGCCCTTCTTTCCCCCAATGCCCTCCCTCCCACATGCCCCCATTTTCCATTCTCCTCCCACATTGTCTCTAGTATCCATAGTTGTTCTCCTTGCTTTTAAACTTTTCAATCTTTCAGTTCCTCACATAAAGTGCAAAACTACCAAATGATCCAGCAATTCCGTTCCTAGATATCTATTCAAAGGATAAGAATACACTCAGTTGGAAAAATACTTGCACACCCATGTTTATTGCAGCATTATTCATGATTGCTAAGACATGGAATCAACCCAAATAACTAAGAACAAATGAATGGATTGAAAAAGTGTGGCACATACACACTGTGGAACAAAGAGACTCTGACATTTGAGAAAAAAGTAGATAAATATGGGAGACTTAATGCTAAGAGAAACAAATCAGACTGTGAAAGAGAGGCATTGTATGTTCCCCCTTAATATATACCGAGTGTTAAAAAATAACTTCTGCACAGCACAAGAAACAATAATTAGAGTGAAGAGACAACCATCAGAATGGGAGAATATATTGGCAAACTATCCCTTGGATAACAGACTGGTAACTAAAATATACAGGGAACTCAAGAAGCTTATCTGAAAAAAATTAGAAATAAAAATAAACCAAGCCAATTAAAAGATGGGAAAACGGGAACATCAGTTAGTGTAATGGCTATGTCGCTGGACTCCCATGTAGTCGACCGTGGTTCGCGTACTGGACCCCGTGGCTTAAAACTCGCGCCGGGCATGTGTGCGTGCGTGCCCAAGATCCCGAGAAGAGAATGGAGGAGAAGGGATTGTGGCGTGGTCATCCCCCCCCCTGCAGGGCGGGGGGGGATGATTTCTCGCTTTCTGTCTCTCTGTCTCTGTCTGGCGAGCGCACACGCCCTATAGCAAAAACCTCTCCAAAAAAAAATAAATAAAGATGGGCAAATGAGCTGAACAGACAACGCTCCAACAACATCCAAAATCATGAGCTAAATACATCTCCATTCTTAGAAATTACTCAGAGTCAAACATGTATGGTATAAGCAACAGAGAACAAACTAATATAGCTATCATCATTTGACAGTCAAAACAGATTTATATACAGCTCCCAGTCCCTAGCAGTTAAACTGCCTCTTGCAGTTTGTCTCTATCACGACCTGTATTTGTTTTTTAAATTCCCCTCTGTCTTTCTGTCTGTCCTCTCTCTGGCAAATGCATGTGCCATAGAGAAAAAGAAAAAGAAAAAAAAATATATAGAATTGTGTGTCAAAAGTATTTTGCAATAAGGCAAGATGTACATAAATATATTAGTACAGGGGCCAGTAGATGGTGTGGTTAAGGCACTGGACTCCTACATGGCCAACCATGATTCTAGTCTTGAATCCATCAGCTTGAAAATCACACTGGGCACATGTGTGTGCATAACCAAAATCCCAAGAAGGAATTGCACTGTGGTCATCCCTGGGGGGAGGACGGCAGTGATTTCTCACTTTCCTTCTCTGTGTCTGTCTCTCTCTGGCGAGCTCTTGCACTCCATGGCAAAAAAAAAAAAAAAAAGGAAGTACACACTATAAGGAAGACAGACCACATGACATAGCAGGAATAATCAGATATAACCTCATGATCAAGAAGTAGGAGTTTACAGCCTGAAAAGGAGCTAGAATAATTGTAAAAACTTAACTGTTAACTACGTAAAGAAGACAATCATTAATAGGAGATTCAAATTTGCAAAGTCAATATGAGACTGAACACCAATGAATCTATCATTAATCCAGTCTAAGATATCGCATGTGAGATATTGATAAACACTTCTGCAAGCCACGTTAATTTAATGAGCCAATCTTGGAGAATCCACAGTGACTCCTTGCAGCATTCAAGGTTCCATTTAACCTTTGATATTCAGAATTGTGGCTTTTGTATCCTCAGCTTAGTCGTGGATAGATGTTACACTACAGCTTTTAAACTTGCTTTTCTCCCTTAAAGTAAAACAGAAGGCAGTAGAGCAGGCATCAACTCTGCCTACAATTACAAGCCACAGGGGAGCACTGGAGCAAAGAGAAAGGGCAACAGAGCTCAGGAAGCAATGGCTTGGGCTGGAGGATCTAACTGAGCTCAGAAAGCAATGGCTTGGGCTAGAGGATCTAACTGTAGGTTAAGGCACAGCTTAGCAATGAGGAAAATAATTAAAACTCTGTTTTTATTTTCCAAGTGAACAACTCCTGAGAATTAAAGCCCATTTCCTTCTTCATTTCCTAAGCAGAATTTCAAAGTTTGTATTCTCATAGAAAAGAAATTTTATAAATGTTTAATTATGTTAATAAATAATGAATCAGTAGATTCCAACTAATACTAAATTATAGAGAAAGCTCTGCATGTCTTTATTAGTGCCAACATGCTTGAAATAATTACAACTTTACCTCAGACAATGTGATGTTTATTGGACATGAATAATTTTGTCTCGTCTTCCTAACAGCCTATAGCAAAAGAAATTCCTATTCAAAAAGCTGAAATCCCCACTTATTGAAATCATTCTTTTTGAAGCAAGCATTGGTTATACCCAGAAGCTTCTTGCTCAAATACAAATAGCCCTGGAAGTAGCGTGTATTGAGATTTAGAGATCTTTAATACTTCAATGTGGATTATCTCATCAGTCTTTTTGCTTCTGGGAAAGGAGAATCGGAGGCTCAGATATTAACTGAGCAGTTACAGTTTCACCAAATAACTCACTGTCAATTAGCCATAGTGCAAAGGGATTGGGACTCACTGGACAGATACATTTGGTGGAGTAGAAGAAAAATAGGTAGACCTGATACAGATATAGAGAGAGGTATATATATATATATATATATATATATATATATATATATATATATATATATATATATATATATATAAAGAGAGAGAGAGAGATTTTGCTTTAGGGTGTATGTGTGTGTGTGTGCAGGAGACATAGAAAGTGAGAAATCAACCCCTGCAAGGGGGAAGGCCATGCTGCAATCCATTCTTCTCCATTCTCCACTTGAGACTTGGGGATGCATGCAGACGTGCCTGGCTTGGGTTTCAAGCCTCCAGGTCTGGGACTCAAACTGAGGTTGACCATGTGGGAGTCTAGCACCTTAATCACTATGTCACCTGCCGGTCCCAGGCCACTTACTTTGGAAACACATCAGCCTTCTCCTTCTTTCAGGCCTTTATACTTTCTATTCCCCTGAGACCCTCTACTTTAAGGCACTGGACCCCCAACCCTACTTCCCTAAGTGGCTCTTGTCTAACCCTCAAGACTTAGCAAAATGTCACATCTTCAAGCAAACTTTCTTTGATTCCATAGTAGGGATGCTCTCATAGAATACTTAAATTCTTTGTTTTGCCTTTATCAAACACCAATTTTTTAAAGTTTATTTATTTCTTGCTTCCATAAGTGATAGAGATAGAAAAAGAGAGAGACAGAGAGACAGGCACTCCCAACAGAGTCTTCATCCCCTATCTGTCTCCAGCTTTAGCTATCCTCCCTGGATCATGCGTATCTGGCATGTTCAGGAAGAGCTCTGGCTGTGAACCCAGAACCCTCCCACGTGGGTCATCCTTTCTGAGTGTTGTTGTACTGCTCTGCCACTATTCAACCCCTAAACAGCAATTAGAATTTTGTCTAATTTGTTGAATATTATATTCCTAAATGGACTGTAAGCAACATCAAGTCAGGGCCATGACTGTCTTTCTCAGAATTCTTTTTTAGACCCTAGCACATTGCAAACAAAAAAAGTTCTGTGGACTGATTGGCTAGTGCAATGCATTTCATATCGTTAACTTGGAGATGGAGCATTACTGCAGCAGGTTCTGCATGGCAAAAGTGGATGGGAATCTGGTGATGGCATAAGCCTGATAAGGGATAGACAGGGATGAAGAAGGAAAAGAATGGGGAAAAAAATAATTTATTTAGCTTCACATGTGTCAAAACTTTGTCCCTGTCATTTTATATTGGCCCCTAGTTTTCCTCTTCTTCATTAAGACTTTTGGTCAGCACAGTGATAAATCGGGTAGAAACTTATATAGTATTTATAGTATACATACTAACACATTTGGACATTACAGCAACCCTCTGAGAGATATACTATTGCTATCCCAATTAGCAAGTGAGGAGTCTGAAGTATTGCGAGACTGATTAATTTCATAGCTTCTCACATGCAGAAGGTCATAGGACTACTGTCAAAACTCAATAAATTGGTTTTCAAATTCATGCTCTTCAATACTTTGCTAGGATGATGTGAAAGAAGGTATGGAAGATATCCTTGTCTAATTAGCATATATTTCTAACCTTCTTTTTTCTTGTCCACACCCTTTGTAGGAAAAGTTACATTTCATTATTTTTACAGACCTTTTTTCATCTATGGTGGCTCTCAAGCCGGTTCTGATAAATAAGGCATAGCAGATGTCTGTTGGCGAGAGAATACTTCTGGGAAAGCGATGGTTTTACTGAAAACATAATGGGATAAGTGTGGCTGATGCCAGCTTTCCTGTTTCCTGTCTTTAATGTAGATCGTAAGCCTGGGGGTCTAGTAGCCATTTTATAATGCAAACTTGTTCTGAAAAAGTCAAAGAGTCATGGAGGTGATGGCCAACGGTTTAACAATATCAAGGCACAGAACCAAGGTCAACATAGGACTATGTCCATTCTCCTTATTAAGTAATAAAAACAAACTGCAATTTTGTTTACTTATTCTGATTGATACTTTCTTTTAGTTGTAGTAAAGACAATTCTGTATGACACAAGTGACAGAAAACACTACAAAGAAGGAGTAAACAAATCAAAGTGGGTTTTCTTGTTGTTTGTTTTGTTTTCTTTTGTTTTTAACTATATAACAAAAAGAATGGAGACCTTAGAGACTCCTGAAGAAATGCTAAATTATAGTGATAACACAAGAAAATACTGTGATGAGCTGGCATTATACCTCACTATACAAGTTAAGGTCCCAGAAGAAAACAGATCAAACATTCAACAGGGTTTAATGAAAGACAGTTCCAATGAGATTATTTACAGACAGACCAAAAGACCAAGGAAACCAACAGTGGGGATGAAACACCCAGAATCAAGCAATGAGTCGGAAGTTGGGACAGAGAAGACAAAGGAAATGCAGATGCTTAGTCACTGCCATGCCCACAGTAGCCAGGACTGGAGTTGGGTCTCCAAGCATAGCTGTTCCTACACTTCTCCCTCCTGATCTGCAAGAGGCTCCCCATTGGTAGGCCCAGCTGGAAGCCAGCAGACAGAAACCTCCAGCAGATCCAGTTCATGGTGGTCAGTCCCCTGGGTCACTGAGGACAGAGAAGGGCTGAGAATTGACCAGGAAACAGGAACTGGGTGGAAGGAAAAGTTACAAATAGAGAATATAATCACGCTTGTCCTGGAATGAAGAGAAAATAGACTTTCTTCTTCTCATTGTCTTTTCTTCTTTTATAGGAACCCAAAATTAAAGGAAGACAATTTGGTAAAAGTAATGTAAAAAAAAAAAAATTAACACCTGCAAAACATGTAACTTAGGGCAAATTACAGAACCACTTTCTCAATGCATCCAAAGCCCAATCAATATCCTGGTGGCTTCCAGGTTCTTGAAAATGGCCCATCTGATGACCTATGTCTTTTCTTGACTCAATGAACTCCATTCACTTCCACGCATGACTATAGTTTGAATTTATTATCACTAGAAACTGCTCCATTATTGAAAGTTTAAACAAAAACCACCCAAATCTGAGTTCAACAAAGTGGTAGATTACATAAAGCACCCACACACGATGTGTCCATGTCCTAGTCCCTGGACTCTGTGAATGTATCACATAATGTGACAACAAAGACCAAAGATACAATTAAGTAAAAGATATTGATACAGAGAAATCATCCTGGATTATACAGGTGGGCCCAATAATGTACTCATCGGTGTCTTATGAAATGAGGCAGAAAGAGGTACTCAGGCAGAAGAGCAAACAGTGATGTGACAGGAAGTGGAGATTGGAATGATGCAGGTACCAAAGCTGGAAGAGAACAGGAATAAATTCTTCCCTGGGTCCTCCAGAAGAAGCCTTGGAGAGACTGATTTTAGTCCCATAAAACTATAAGAATAGACACTTATTCTCTTGAGTAAATGTATGAAAACTTGTTAAAATGATAGTAGGAACCTGAGTTGGCACCATAGCCTGGTGGTTCAGGGAGCCCACTTGGCCATAGGTAGTTTGAATCCTGCCCCTGTTGGCTTGAAAAACGTTCTGGGCACATGTGTGGGGAATGCCCGAAATCTAAACAGGAGGACAAAATGGAGGAGAAAGGGTTGTGGCACAACCACGTCCCACTAGGGGGCATTTCCTCCCCACCCTTCCTCTGTCTCTTACTGGTCAGTGCACATACCTTCTGGCCAGTAAAACAAAACAAAACAAAATAAAATGAAAGAGACAAACAGCAGGAACCGATTACAACTGTCTCCTCCTTTAAAGCACCCCATTCCTTTAATTCCTCAGGAGAGCCTTTGGTTCCTTTATTCCCCTCCTCTTGTCCTTAGGTCCACTCTGCTGGCACGCTTACCCAAACTCCTACCACATCCTCATTTCTCAAGCATCACTTTTCCTTCTTCACACCCACACAGCAGACACCAAGCCTGAATCAGTCCTTTTACTCGCTTTCTCTGTTCCTACATCTGGGACTTTAAGTACTTCTGGGAAAAACAAATGAAAATGTGTTTTCTCTAACCTAATTTAGGTTACCCTTACCCCTCACTCCTGATTTTCCTAAAAGTCTATTTCAATTCTTTACCATTGTTCTATTTCCTTTCCTGATCTTCTTCTATTCTCTCATCACATAACCCATCTATCTTCATAGAGCATGCTAAAACTATCTGTCATTTTAAAAAATGATATTTTCTGTCTAAGGACCTATTTACATTTTTATCCATTACTAATAGTTCAAATATGGTTTGTGCCTGCCAAAACTCATGCTGAAATTTAACTGCCAGTGTAATGTTATTGAAAGGCAGTGATCTGTGCCTTTTAGAGTTGATTAGGTCTTAGGCAAGATGAATGTCTTTCTCAGGGAGTGAGTTAGTTGAGAGGGTGGGTTACTATAAACTGAGCTTGGCATCTCCCCTGTCCCTCTGTCACACATGTGGTCCCCTTCCTCAAGCCCTGCTTGACCTTCATCTTTTCTACCAAGGGGTGAAATAGCACCTGGCCTTTGCCAGATACTAGAAGTCAAATCTTGAATTTCACAGCCTCCAGAACTGTAAGTAAGTTCCCTTTCTATATGAAGTACACAGTCTCAGAACAGAAAACAGACTAAGACGGCCATTTTCACCTTTGTGTAAGTTTTAAGCTTCCTGTCTTCATGCTAGGAAGTACTATGAGAAGGTGTGCACATAAATGGAGGCACAAGTCTAAAGAAAAGCAAAATGACAGCAGCAGATGGTCTCCAGCAGCAGTAGGTATGCTCCTACCCTCAGATTCTACTTCACTTGGATCACAGCTTTTTAGGCTTCAGACTTAACTAAGAGTTTACTTCTTTCAGGAAACTCTTTCATGTCTCATTTCCCTTCAAATTCAGACTAAGTTTCCTCCTACATGGTCCCTTTGTTCTTTGTTTCCTTTTGTTCCCTGTAATTATATATATACATATACATATATACATATATATATGTATATGTATATGTATATGTATATGTATATATATCACTCTAATGTGAATAAATGTGATTGTTCAAAATAAGAATATACAGCTCTTGAGGAAAAGGTGATCTGTCTGTTCTATGCAATTTTTTGAAGGCCAGCACAGTGTCTGGCTCATGGACTCACCATAGTTTTGAATGAATGAATGAAAGAGAAAGAATGATATGTTGAGAGAAGGGAGATGTCCTTTTGGACACCAACTGGCACATTAAATTCCAACTAAGAAACATTTCCTTCGAGAAAATGCATTTATGGGAGAAAGATGTATATTCCTTTCATATGTTTCATATGTATATTTCAGCATATATTTCCCTGGGCATCAACTCTTTATGATAGCGAAAGTTAATAACCATAAAATAAGTGCACAGCAACAAGATAACGCCTGTAATTTAACAGGATCAAAGCCATTTAGCTAAAATACCTGGCTTCCCTCCCAGAATAAGATGTCGAAGTTTCTCTTTGAAGAAAGACAGCTGAGTGACCTACTGCTGAGAGATTTGGATCGATCACTTAACCTTTTTACTGGTATATTAAATTATGGATTAATGTCCAGGGGCAACTAGCTCATTTAAACAGTTTAATTTTCAAACTTCTATCCTTTAGTACTTTATAGATTAAAGAATAACAAGACACTGACTTACAGAGTAAAGTGCAAGGCTGAAAGTCAACTCTTTCATGTCTCATTTCCCTTCAAATTCAGACTAAGTTTCCTCCTACATGGTCCCTTTGTTCTTTGTTTCCTTTTGTTCCCTGTAATTATATATATACATATACATATATACATATATATATGTATATGTATATGTATATGTATATATATCACTCTAATGTGAATAAATGTGATTGTTCAAAATAAGAATATACAGCTCTTGAGGAAAAGGTGATCTGTCTGTTCTATGCAATTTTTTGAAGGCCAGCACAGTGTCTGGCTCATGGACTCACCATAGTTTTGAATGAATGAATGAAAGAGAAAGAATGATATGTTGAGAGAAGGGAGATGTCCTTTTGGACACCAACTGGCACATTAAATTCCAACTAAGAAACATTTCCTTCGAGAAAATGCATTTATGGGAGAAAGATGTATATTCCTTTCATATGTTTCATATGTATATTTCAGCATATATTTCCCTGGGCATCAACTCTTTATGATAGCGAAAGTTAATAACCATAAAATAAGTGCACAGCAACAAGATAACGCCTGTAATTTAACAGGATCAAAGCCATTTAGCTAAGATACCTGGCTTCCCTCCCAGAATAAGATGTCGAAGTTTCTCTTTGAAGAAAGACAGCTGAGTGACCTACTGCTGAGAGATTTGGATCGATCACTTAACCTTTTTACTGGTATATTAAATTATGGATTAATGTCCAGGGGCAACTAGCTCATTTAAACAGTTTAATTTTCAAACTTCTATCCTTTAGTACTTTATAGATTAAAGAATAACAAGACACTGACTTACAGAGTAAAGTGCAAGGCTGAAAGTCAATTCATAAACTATGAAGAAAACTGTAGTATAGATGCTCCTTGATGTATGGTGGAGTTATGTCCCAAAAGACCCATTGAAACTAGAAAATGTCTTGTTTAAAATTAGTTTAAAATTTAATTTGTTTAAAATTTAGTTTAAAAACTAAAATATTTTCATTTTTAATCCACCTAACCTACCCAACATCATAGCCTAACCTACCTTAAATGAGCTCAAAACACTTACTTTAGCCTGCAGTTGGGCAAATCATTTAACACAAAGCCTATTTTATAACAATATGTAGAATAGTTAATTTATCAAATACTATAACGAAAGTGAAAAAACAGAATGGTTGTATTGGTACTTGTAGTACAATTTCTACTGAATGCATATCACTTTTGCACCATCCTAAAAAAAGCACAAATTGAACCATTGTAAGTTGGGGCCCATCTGTGTATTCTTTACCTGCAGGAAGAACATTAGTCTACTACCCAAAAGGCAGCACTTGTGCAGCAGATTGAAGAACAGTGTTCACTGAAAGAAGGGCTATCATACATGGGACTTCAACAAGTTCATAGAAAATCCATATTATGGAAAAACTGGGCAAGTCCCATAGCCTAGTGGTTAAGGACGCTGATCCTACATGGTCAACCACTGTTCAAATCTTGGCCCCAGTGGCATGAAAAATATGCAGGTATGTGCATGACCAGAATTTTGATGGGAGGAGAAGGATTGCAGCATGACCATGCCCCTTAGGGGGCTGCTTTCTTCCTCTCTCTTTCCCAATGCTTTCGTCCTCTCTCTTTCCCTTTGTGTTTCCGTCTCTGGTGAGCTCACTCTCTGGCAATTAATTTTTTTAAAAGAAAAAAATATTCATAGATTTCAATTTTTTGCACTAAAATAAGCTTGCAGTTTAATTCCATTTTCCATGAGCTTTTTGAAGTACTTGTATACATCAATGGAATACACACTTAAAGAGAACTTTACCATGAGGCACAGGCAGTCAAATAAATACAAAGCACTAGGCTGTGCATGCTCTTTTTGGTCCAGTGTGTTAAGAAACTTACTCTTCTGTCAGTACTGTTTATTAATTTTAAATTGTAAAGTTTCACCAGATAGAGATCATTATGTTGGATGCTGTGTCTTACTGACATCACTAGCTCTGCTTTTCCTCTGTGCAGTATCCTTGACTGGCATCACTGAAGAATGAAGCAGTCATCCCTCCATTCATGAGAAATATGTTCCAAGATCTCCATGGGGTGCCCAGTAGGTGCCCAAAACCATAGATAGTACTAAACTCCATATAATATACTGTGGTTTTCCCTATATCTATGATAAAGTTTAATTTATAAGTTAGGCATGTTAAGAGATTAACAATAATAACTAATAAAATAGGGACCAGCAGTTGGCATAATGGCTATGTCGCTGGACTCCCATGTAGTCGACTGCAGTTTGAGTCCCAGACCCGGTGGCTTAAACTCACACCAGGCACATGTGCGTGCGTGCCCAAGATCCCAAGAGGAGAATGGAGGAGAAGGGATTGTGGCGTGGCCATCCCCCCGGTGGGTGATTTCTCACTTTCTGTTTCTCTGTCTTTCTCTGTCTTTCTGCGAGCACATGCACCCCGATAGCAAAAGCTTCTCCAAAAACAAACAAACTAACTAAAACAAAACAAAACAAAACAAACAAACAAAACCTAATAAAATAGGACAATTGTAACACTATACTATAACAAAAGTTATGTGAATATGGTCTCTCTCTAAGTATTTTATTGTACTGTACTCACCTATTTTTGGACCACAGTTGATAATGGGTAATTGAAACCGTAGAAAAAGAAACTGGGGGTAAGGGAGACTATCATGTGCTTTTCCTTAAGAATCAAATCAGTCTCAGAATGTTTGAACCATTCCTCCAACCATTCCTCCATCACATCTATCCAGTGAAAGATGCCATAGAAAAGAAAACTGACTCACTCTAAATTTTTTCCTTAACCAGTGACAGGCCTTTTGGGATCTCAAACACTCATCCCCTTGCCCTTTCTCATCACCCTCTGTCAATACAGAATTGCTCACCATATGCCACATCACTGGTCTCAGTAGAGGAGGTGACATCTATGAATCAATGAAAGTAACCACTCACCCATGCTGATTTGAAGCCGGGTTTACTTCTTGCAGATTAATCTTTGTCCCGTTGCTATCAGGTAGTAATAGTGCCTGAAGTGTGACCTGGTTAATGCAATCTAGTCCACTTGTGCAGAGAGGAGAATTGGCCATCTACCCAGGGGACAGCATCACAAGTATTTTTGTTGGCATAAAAGAACATTCATCTTACCACATACTTCTTTAGTTTATATCTTATCCAAGTCAAACTGGGAAAGAATACTTGGAAATACGGCATTCGGCTCAATCTAGTTTGCTTTCCATATCATCATTAGTCATATCAAGAAAAGAAAAAATCCCAAATATCTTCCAAATTCTTTTTTTTTTTCATGTTCTCTCTTATCTTATAATCCAGCTCCAGATTTTCTAAAATTTAGTCATTTGTACATCACCTTCCTAACTCATACCTTTGCCAGCTGTACTGTGAAGATCACAGATAGATAAATAACAGAGAAATAGAAATTTGTTCTCAGCTAACCCATTTTTTATATCCTTTTGCTCGCCGTAAGCATTAATAACCATGGGCTAGTCACATAGTTTTCTGACATACATAACAAATTAAAACCACTAAAATTTAACATGATCCACAGCAATCTAAGATGATATTAATAGAACGCTTTGAGAAACAATGATTTATGCCAGTGGTTCTCAATACCGGCATGTCAGAAAACTCCTGAGAAAATTCTTTCTTTTTAATTCCACTGTCTAAGTTACCCTGCACCAATTAAAACAGAAAGAAACTATCTGAGAACAATGCTATATTTAAAAGAGATATATCTAAAAGACATATCCAAAAGAAAGAAAACTGATCATACAATAGCTCTTCACTTTAACCTGTTAAGTCTGTGTGAAAACCTCAAGCTAGATACTTCTTCCAAACAAAAATAAGCCAAGACCTGCTTTATTAACTAGGTTCAAGCAGCTTCCTTCCCATCAGGATTTACAAATGTATTTATAAATTAACATTCAGCTTTTAGGCTAGTTAATGGTTCTAATAAAACTTCTAATTTTAAAAAAGATTAGTCAGTTTTCATTGTAAAATTTAATTTTTAAAGTTCATTTAAACTGATAAAAACAAAATCTTTATAGAGAAATACACAATTCTTTATTTTCCTCTATCCATATACATGCGACACAGCTATGATTTCCTTAAAAGAAGACGTTTGACTTTCTCACATTTATATATCTAAGTTCTCAAGCAGACCCTGGCACATAGAAGGCCTTCAATAAATTGTCATCAGTTAAGTAAATACACACATAAATACCTATTACTATAATATTAATAAGATACAAATGACATCAAAAAATTTTTACAATTGCCTCTGCTCTCATTCGGACTTCATCATTCCTGTTGTGCCTAGTATGAAGCTGTTTTTATATGATTGGAATGAGGACTTTTCTCTCTCTCCCTCTCTCTCTCTCTCTCTCTCTCTCTTGAGAAAAGGAGCAGAACTTATGCTCACCAAAGAGAAAGAGAGACAGAGAGAGAAAAGGAGAAGGAGAAAGCACCCTTCCACAGGGTGTGATCACGCTGCAATTTCTTCTCCTCCATTTCTACACACCATCAGGATTTGGGATATGCATGTACACACACGACCTACAATGTTTTTCAAGGCAGCCGGTCTGGGATTTCAACTGTTAGACCAGCCATGTGGGATCTGTCCCCTTTAACTACTAGGCCATGAGGACAGGCACAGAACTAAAGTTTTTAAATAGTATATCCTTTACGAAGAAGTAAAGTAATAGTAACAGATAAATAATTTGTTTTAACTGTATATGTTTTGAGGTTTGTAGACTGAGACGCTGCCATCAGTTTTGGAAGAGGTGAGAGTTTATGACCTTTCTAGGACAACTGGCAGCATTTTATCCATGTGCAATGACTGTCCCAGCATGTAAGTACTCAATAAATTTGTTACAAATATTCAAACAAACATGAATTACAGGGCGTAATCAAAACACTTTCTGGTGGAGAAGGTTTTCCATTGCCACTGACTGAAAGCTCTGGCAGGCCCCGCAACATCTCCAGGTCTTTCAATCTTATCATTTACTTGAAAATTTTAAAAGATTCATTTTCTTCATCTGTAACATTAAGAGCAGGGGGCCAGCAGGTGGCATGGTGATTAAGGCATTGAACTTCCACATAGCTGAACACAGTTCAAGTCCTGGACCTGTTAGCTTGAAACTCACTCCAGACACAAGTGTATACATGTCTAAAATCCCAAGAAGAGAATGAAAGAGAAAGGATTGAGGTATGGCCATCCTTCCTGAGGATTTCTCACTTTCCTTCACTCTTTCTCTCTCCAGAGACCACATGTCCCTATGGCAAAAACCTAAATAAATAAATAAATAAATAAATAAATAAAACTAAGGGCAGGAACCACATAATTTCTAAGATCTCTAGCCTCTTTTTCATCATTCTGAAAATATGACTGTAAAGTTTCTCTTTTTTTTAAAGTTCATTTGTTTTTGTTCTTTTTTTCCCCATGAACAACAGAGAGAAGGAGAGAAAGAGAAGAGGTGAGTGTATCCCCAATCAGGTCCTGATGTTGTAATGCACCCCAAGTCTCAGCTGGCCCAGGATCATGAGCAAGATGAGCCCATTGTACTCAGAACTCAGACTTTGCACCGTCAACTTTCCATGTGGGATTGTCTCATAGAGCATGGTATTTTGCTGTCATGCCACAGCCTGCCCCTCCTCCCCCCACAACATCTTAAATTGTTTTTGTGTAAAATCTAGATACTTTTTAACTTTTTCTTATTCATAATCTCAAGAGATGCAGGAACTACATAATTTCTAAGATCTCTAGCCTCTTTTTCATCATTCTGAAAACATGGCTGTAAAGTTTCTCTTTTTTTTTTTAAAGTTCATTTGTTTTGTTTTTCCATGAGCAACAGAGAGAAGGAGAGAAAAAGAAGAGGTGAGTGTACCCCCAATCAGGTCCTGATGCTGTAATGCACCCCAAGTCTCAGCTGGCCCAGGATCATGAGCAAGATGTGCCCATTGTACTCAGAACTCAGACTTTGCACTGTCAATTTTCCATGTGGGATTGCTCTATGAGAGCATGGTATTTTGCTGTCATGCCACAGCCTGCCCCTCCTCCCCCCACAACATCTTAAACTTTTTTGTGTAAAATCTGGATACTTAACTTTTTCTTATTCATAATCTCAAGAGATAGGATTTACCTAAGTCACTTTGTATTTCCTTAACGAGACCATTATGGTTATAAATATTGATTTCATGTACCTTTTCAGCAAGAGCAGGGTGAATCTTGACAAAGCTAAAATTGTTGACCTTCAGAAAATGCCATGCAATCTGCCTGGTAATTTACCATTCTCTTGCCACACATCAACTTCTTTCTTTTGATTTGAGAATGTTTTAGTTTCCATTTCAGTGACACATACAGCCAACATAATTTCTTCTTCTCCATCAAGCTTTTGCACAGATGTTCTCAAATCTTTAGAGATGGATATATAGTTAAACCCTACCCTACCATCACCATAAATTTCTCATAAAAAGAGCTAGTGTTCACGTTTTCTCAGCTTCATGAACAAATGCAATATACTTTCAACTGGTATTACGACAATATCTCTAACTGAAGCATAACAAGCTGCTATAATTGCCTTCCCATCCATCAATCAAGACTGACATTCTTATTTTCTTCAGAATTAAATAAGAGCCAATCTCTGTCATACGTTGCAGACAATGGACAAAACTGCTTTAGAGTCTTCTTCCTTGCATTTCCTATCTGAAGCCCAAGCTCTGGATTTTCTTGTCTTGAAAGAGATGTCAGAGTCTTTTCGGTTCCCCATAGCTGAGCCAGTAAGGAAAAAATCCAAACTACAAATTTCATTCTACTTTCCAACACGAATGAAAGCAGGAAAACACAGCCTGGGTGAATAACAGCCAAGAAGCCCAACTGTATCCTGAAGGGATAGGAAAGATAAATACGGCACTGTGTCGTTCTGAGCGGCATTATTATGGGACACAGATGTCACTGGTACCCTTTCCTCTCAGAGGACATGTTAGACCAGAAATAGGAATGTGTGGGTGGTGAGAATCTTCCTCATGTGAACCCAGGAGAGAATCCAACCCTCTTTTCTATCCTGGGGGAAAATAACAAAGAGGTTAATGACAAATTAAGAGAAAGATCATATTTTTCTTTTCATATTTATTCTTTCACACATTTATTTACTTATTATTCCTTCTTTTGTATCCATAGATGGTTATCAAGCAGTCAGTGCAGCACTGTACTAACCTCTAGAACCAGAAATAGAAGGGAGGCATAGTATTTCAAAAAATTTGTAGAAAAATGGAAATATAATGTGAGCTTATTTTGGCACAATTTGAAACATTTGAGTAGTTTTTTTCAAAATATGAATTTCTGTGAACTTTTCGAAGACACCCTCATAGTGCTGTCAATAAACTAGTTAGAACATAGTTACATGTCAAATGTTATAATACACAGCTTTCTGGAGAATATGACTCCTGAATTCTAATTTAATCAAAGTTTTACTGCCATACTAAATGTGAAGTCTATTGATTGGATAATCCCACTTCACACTTATAAAATGTATTATTTACCACATATACGCTAATTTAAACTAATTATTATTATTATAATTATTATTTTAGCAATTTCTTCTATAGGGTGTATGCACTTCCAGAGAGACAGAAAGAGAGAAATCACCCCCCCAGGAGGGGATGGCTATGCCACAATCCCTTCTCCATGCTCCTCTCAGGACCTTGGGCACACACACACACACACACACACACACACACACATACACACATGCGCCCTGGGTG